>NW_020447864.1:699972-790244 GCF_003343035.1 Apteryx rowi
CAGGAACCACAAGTCTGTGCTTTTCTGGGGAGTTAGAGCTGTTGGGGGATGGCGGGGGGGATAGTTACTGCCCTAGTTTCCTGAGCACTCTTGGTCTGAGCAGATTGCTTACAGAATTTGCCAGATGCCAAAAGGCTGGCGAAAATAAGCATGTCCAAAACGGGTGCTGCCATTTGTATTCTAGGCCGTGTGTTTTGGTTTCCTTGAAGGATTTTTCTGTATCCCAGAAGCAATGAGCTTTGATCTCCCTGCACACAGACACATGTACAGCAGCACTCCTAAAGATGACTTTAGGATAGCTGTCATTTGTCCTACTTAGATCAAATAATTTAACCTTGTGTGTACTGACTTGTCTTTCTGCAGTTCTGCCACCTTTAGTCTTTGGCTACCAAAGTAAGCATCATGGCATAGGAAGATTTTCTTAGCAGTAGTGCAGCTGTCTTTGGAAGTGAAGGTTGGGGAGAAGCAAACTATTTTAGTCTCAAGCATATATAGGTTAATATGAAATTTTCAGAGAACTGAAACAGAAATTTTTCATGAATCATACACATATACATGTCTTCTATCCAGACAGAAAAAGTGATTGGGGGAGAAAAGTTTCTCTGAGTTTTACTCATTGGTAAGATCATTAGTGCATAGTTGGCTTCTCTTTCCTCCTCCTTACTCAAACCCCATGCTGCCAAGATACTCTAGTGAGGAAAATATTTTCTGTGATGTGCAGTATCCTCTATTCAGTCAGGTCAAAGAAGGGAAAAAAGGCAGTTGGCTTTAAACTTTATTTTGTAACTACTACAACTCAAAACAATAGATTATGGGATTTTATTATAAAAATATCTTTGCTTAAACACTAGAGCCACAAACTTCTACTATAGACAATTAATGTCAGCTTTCAGCCAGGACTAATATATTCCTAGCTTGTCCATGAAACTACCACTTTTGATCTAGCTATAAAGGACGCACAAATTCAGGCTGCGTCTGTGGAACAGTTTCTGCTGCCGTCAATATGCCAGCAGATGTCCAAGTGCCATATGCCAACGGGGCAGGAAATTTCTGGCCATGGTGACTGTGTTGCTTGCCTGCATGATAAGTCTGAGGAACTTCTTTTGTCAGTCTAGCTGTGACCACACAAGGATTATTTTTGCTTGAGAAGGGATACTGACTGAGAGGGTGTCTTTTCTCTTTACGTGCATGTAATCCTGTGTCGGTGTTATCTAGGTCAGCAGAACTCTGTAATGCAGGTCTGACCTGGGAGCCTTGACATATCTGAGTCCATTTCTTTTCTTTTTGTCAGGATAAACATTAACAATTGAATATGTTCTAATTGCATTTAAAATCAGATTATTGTAAACATTCAATTGCTGCTATAACTGTAATGTTGTAGCCAGATAAGCTGAGTAACTGCAAAAACCAAGGGGGACAAGTAGAGGATATGCAGTTGCATTTTCTTTGAAGTAGTTGAGGTAGTACAAAGGCTACCTAAACTGCCTTTAGACTACCTTTTTCGTTTCTATAAGCCATGAAAAATGTCCATGCAAGTTCTTGCACCATTTGACCTATTTGTCTCCAGGTGACTGGAGGTGATCTCAACATATGTTGCATTCTTCTTTGTGCATGCTGAGAATGAGTCACCTGTATTTTTGAGAATGCAAACATCTATGTTGTATAGCAACTATGCTTTCTGGAGGATGGTGGCTGATGTCCTTCCAAATTCTGGTTTGTTTGTTGGAAATAGCTTTGCCATGCCTATCCTCTCCTCTGCATTTGTACATTTCATGTTTTCTGGGCTTTTTCTCTGGAGACTTCACCAGCACAGAAGTACGAAAAGCAGAGCGATGGTAAGGATTCTGTTTTGGGAGCCACAGGTAGAGGCTTCTCTATCCCTGGGGGGAGCTCTGTGTATGAGCAAATGTAACTGTATCTCTGGCTCTGGATCTCCTTCCATGTCTGTTGACTTGGCCTCTCTTCTCCTAAAATGCCTTATGGTGAAATCAAAGACAAGACTGCAGTGCTGATTGCTTGTGGACCTCTTGTCTCCTGCTGTTTTATTCTGTTGCTGCTGGATTCAGTTAAAGTAAAAACTGCTGAAAGATGAACAACAGTGTAAAGTTTCRTCTGATATTTATAAATGCAAACCCTATGACCCTGGACAGTTTTATTATGATTGGCTAAATTGTCAGTATTGTATGTACTCGTGATTAGATAACTACTCCACAGTTTTCTAGTTTCTTCAAATTATATAAAAGATTTGGATGTCAATGTGAAAAATGATCTCAGTTGAATAAAACCTTCAGTAATGCAATCAATGGAGAAAAGTATAAGTAGGCTATTGGGAGAAGAAAAAAATCTTTCTTGGGTAATGTGGGTTTGTAAGTGTCATCCATCAGCACAAAAAAGACAGATTCCTTGGTATGTGTGAAATGGAAGGTGGAACAGCAATGGACTATTTTGAAAGGGAATTTGAGGATTCTGTAAAAATTTTTAGATTCTTAGCTTGAGTCTTGGTGTTTCAGAGAATTCAGAGAAAGGGAAAAAAAAAAAAACCCACAGCTAGTTTAAGGAGGATTAGAATGCAGTCCCAAGATGCAATTGCTTACTCAAAACAGCACTGCATTGGTTTCCATTTACRAAGTATGATGGATTAAATGAAGATTTATGCCTTGTGGGAAGGTCTCTAAAGTATTGGGTAGATTTGTAATTTTAAATGCTCCTCCGCACATTAAATGTTTTACAAGTGTAGACATAAGATCTTGAGAAAGAAGTAAAGCCATTTCATGTTCCTTTGAAGTCAGAAGTGGGGACAAAGCTCAGGAGTCCTGAAAGGTTGCATCAGTTATTGCTTTAACCAACAGACTCTGCTTTTGGATGCATCAGCCCCTTGCAGCTGCACTTTATATAGGGGATACATGGTAATACCGTGAGGAGTGTAGAATTAAAACCAGTGGGTCTGGTTTCAAGCTTAAAAGTTCAATTCTCCTTTCTGATCAAAGAGAAACACTTGCATTTGCAAAAGAGAATTGTTCATACCAGTGGGAGAACTTTAAAACTACCATTAGACTTGTATGTCAAATCTCCAGGGAATGCTTTGAATAACATGGCTTTAGCCTCTTCAAACGGAGACCTAAGATTGGGTGGTATCTGGTTGTTCTTTTTGTAGGTAATAGGGTGCCTGTGGGGAAGGATCTGTTGCTYTGGTTACATAACTTGTTTATTGTCCTGTGTCTTTAGTTCATTTGGCCATCAATACCTTGGCAGGGCTCCTTCTTCCTAATGCTTATTGTTATCGGACACAGCCAATCCTTACTAAAGTGTCTCAGATTTCATTCCAAATATGAAATTATTTCTACTTGATATACAAAACCTGGATCACAACTTTCTTGCAGCCCTTAACTTCTAGAATAATCTTACTGTCCGTGTGCATATTCTTGCACTGGAACACAGTCGCTTGTGTGCCAGAGTATGGCAATAACTGCCATTACTCAGGGAAGTCTGTTTCTGCTGTAACAAAGGTAGTCTTATTGCCCATCATATTCTTCTGTCTTATCAAGGCAAATAAGTCAAATGCATTCAAACTTCTTATCTTCAGATAATTCTGTGCTAGCTATAGCTGTAACAACTTGATTACAGCTATTATGAAACATACCAGGGTTTGGATAATGATGAATTAGTTCAAAAATCAGTGCAGGTGTCTAAATAAGGTAATAGTGTGTACAGTACCTTGTTTCAAACCTCACTTCTACGTGTATCACTGTAAAGAGATTTCAAATTCACTTTTCCTAATGTGAATTTGCTTGCAATTAATATTTTGCAATGAAGTTGTAAAACCAGCTCTTTAACAAAGGTGCACCTTTTTATTAGGTACTTTTTAGTGAACAGAAGCTACTTTCTAAACATTTCCTAGAAAGAAGAAAATGAAGCCATGACTTTCACTTGTTCATGCTTGCAGAGATATAAGGTGGTTGTCCTGTATATTTTTTTTTTTCTTCTGAAGGCTAAAAATCCAAAGTAAAATGGCATATTATACATACTTAGTTTTGGTAATTCTCACTCCTGGTCATATAGACAGAATCCCATTTGCTTGTTCCCTTAGTTTTATACCCTCACGTTACTTTTACAGGGTTTAAATGTAATTCTGTTGTGTCCCATTTTACCCTGTACTGGTATTTGTCAGACTTAGCCATTCCTCCTGCTAGTCTGAAGACAAGAACAGCTGAGATGGATCTGCTGACTCTTGCAAGCTTTTAAGCCACCTGAGCAAACCTTGACAGGCCAATATGTTTTGTAATTCATAGCAATTTGAAGGAAGTACACTAGTATGTGGCTTCCCAGTTTGGGAGGACCTGGCCCTTGTTTTGGGACTTCTTTTCCTTCNGGGGGGGGGAGAAGATGAGTAAATAGAGGTAGGAGAATATCCATAATATCAATGTGGCTTAAGGCCATTTACCTTTTTTTAAGGCAGATTTACCTTTTTTTTTTTTGATTGGTGAATTCTTCAGTCATATCCTTACTTGTGTAGAGGATGCAAGTGTCATGTTCCCAAAAGCATCTCAAATCCTGTCTAAGATAAACTCTCCTTTGCCCAAGACAATACATAATGGAGATTAAGACCTAGTTCTTCTGATCTCTGGTAAATCATAAATCTGATCATGAGATAGTTAAGGGAAAATGTCACTGAAACCAGAAAACAGGGCTGTATTGGAGCAGTGCTGCAGCTGGTTTGTCTGTGGGGAAGTACCTGCAAGTGGAACAAATGCTATGCTTGATTATGTTCAAACAGCTTCTTTACCTCAAAGTTTCTATTTCTGTTAATGTCGTCAAAAGGTGTATTTATTTTATGTGTGTCTTAAATTTCCTTCTGCAATTGCAATATCTGTTTACTTTCAGCAGTAACTCCAGGATCTAGAGATTTTATTTTCCTTGTTTCACTTGCCAAAGTGCTGAGTTGGTGGGGCAGGGGAGGGAGGAGAGGTTTCATTGCTGTGAGGCAGAAATCATTTGACCTAAAATAAAGTTTTCACTTTATCAATACAGACAGTCATGAGATGGAGTACACGCATTGCTTTAGATTCTAAGTTAACTATTTTCAACTTGTTAATTTGGGCATACTTTAAAAGACACTTTTGAAACAGCTTCTTTCAGGATATTAAGAGCAGATACAAAATTTTACCTCTTCTTCCTCTTCCTCCTCACCCCCAGTAATCCCAGCCAAGACCTTTTTAGAGCAAATTTTCTGTAGTTTGAGAAAGCTGACACAGGCGAACTGGGGCATTCTGTATCCTAGCATATGAAAATAAAGGCATCTTTGACATTGTCTAACGGATTTACCAAGCAAAAAAACATTTGCTGTTCAGTTGTATAGTGTCCATTTGTTTGTTGCAGCCAAAAGATTTAATTACTTCAGTATGGTCAAAACTTACTCTGCTTGGAAAGCAGCTATGCATTTCCCACCGCACCAAAGCTAACTGAGCTTGTTTTGTGACTGTCTTTGTTCCGGCAGCTGGGATGTATATGTTGGGTGCAGTAATGTGCATTCAGGCCTATTACAGGCATAAAGTAACTTAAAGGTTAGGCTGTAGCTTGTAGATAATTATGCGCTAATAGCAGATAACTGTGTGCTAATAGGGACAAGAAAAGGGTGGCGCAGCTTTGGCTGGAGAGTAGCTGTGATTTTGAATTTCAAGTGTTTACACAACTCTGGAAGAACTGGCCATCCCTCTCCCAAAATGTTAACCGACTGGGTGTGAAGGGCAGCTGCTACTCATTCCAGCTGCTTCTCTCCCCGTTGAGTCAGGGCCCCCTTCACACCTCAGACCTAAAACACCGGCGGGTCTTAAAGTAATTGCCTCTGCATGCTGGGAAACTGAGCTCCTTAGCTCGGGCGGAAGGTGGAGTCGGGCAATGAGATAATAGCCCAGTGACAATGGAAACAGATACTTCAGTGCCTCTTGTATGAGTTCAGTTGCTCTGTGAGGAAAGGAAGAAAATCCAAGTCAGCTTAAAGCATGGAAAATAACTGGAGAGCTGGTGTTTGATATAACATTTTGTGCGGTTTTGCTAGGCAGCAGAAGAAGTCTAGGTATCTTCTCACAGTGCATAGGTCACAGATTGTATCTATCGGGTGCTTTGGATGTTCTTTGAGACTTTAGGAAATTCATTTGCGGATCATAGCAGAACTGAATGAAGTTACTTTGATTGGTCTTTGCTCAGATTAATTTTTGTCATCCAGTATAGCTATCTTAAATATTAACCGGCTCCTTTTTTGAAGGGGGTGGCATTGTGTGGGTTTACCTGCCTGCTGTCTGCCTGCCTGTTTTAGGGCTACTTCTGATTTCAACACTGCTTTCTTATGACAAATGACTGCCTTGGTGAGAGCATTCTCTACATCTTTTTCTATCTAGAGCCTTTAGGCTATGGAAAGACACTGCACGCCGCTTTGCACACATGCCAAACTTCCCAGGAAAAAGGTCTAATTCTGTACCTTCGTTCACTCTCCATGCTACTACTTTTATCTTCTGTAATAGCTTCTGCATTGAAAGTGCATTTTTAATTAAATTGTTTGCATCTTGTATATGCACAATATACTCACTTTGAGGGCAATTTATTACAGTGGGACGGTGGTGATATGTAATAAGTCTCAAGAATAATTAAAACCTGTGTTAACATGTGAACCTTTTGAATGGTGATTGAACTTTATGTTGAGACTCTGTTGGGTCCAAGATCAGATCTTAATCAAGTAGGATAGAAGAAAGGAGGGAGAGGATGAGAGAAGGAAGAGTCAGTTGCAGGTTCCTGTATTAATTCTTACCAGTTTAAGATAAATCTTGCCTGTTGTGTTAAAAGGTAAAAAGTGTATCATCTGTAATTTTAGGCATTTAGCTCAACTAGCTGTTTGTGCTCAATGTTCACTGAGGAAGAGGCATAGAAGGTGGGATAATGGGATGAATCGCCTTTTGAAGATACCTGTCCCTCTCTGTATACGGATGTAGCTTTAGAGTTTTGTTTAGACCAGTATAGTTTACATTGAAGGGGAAAATGCAGATGCAGCTTGAGAAGGCTTTAACTGCAGCATGACATAGCAGAACAAAGGTTTAAATAACTAGGGATTTCTAGGACAGAATATTGTAAATTGCTTTTCTCTTTCACTTTAGGGAGGTAGAAATACATGTCAGAATCGTAAGATGCAAGATTTTGATTTGAAACTTTGAGTTTTGGCAAAATAGGCATTGGGTTTGTTATCACTGCAGTTTCTACAGTCTAGTTTTTGAAAGCCAGAGCAGGCTGGGTCCAAGTTCCTTCCTACAAAAGGTGAAGATGGTTAATAATTCTTCAGTTCCTGAAGAGCTGAACAGATGTCAAAAAAATTGACTTGCTGAATTTGTGGAAACACCAATAACTACGCTTTCCCCTCCTCCCCAACATTGTAACCAAAAGCTTTGCATTCATAATAGCTTACTAGATTCAAAGACAGGGGATGAGAAAGGGGCCTAAYTCAAGGTCAGTGATTAGAGTCCTGTTGCATGGAAACAGCTTAGTTAGCTTGGAAAGTGTAATTTGTCTTTCTTTGCTTAAAAGTACAGTTTTATGCTGGCTTGTAAACAGTCTGACTTTGCCAGGGACAGCAAGTGAATTAACATTAATCACACTAGCTTTGTCAAGGATTCTATGATGTCCTGTTCATGCCCAAGTCAAGCTGAGGCTTGTAACAGTGTTTTGAAATGGGTGGTAATTCTGAAGATGTCCCTGTCTAATATTAAACCAAATTTAGGAACTATACTGGAGATTGAATGCCAGCTGGGTCTAAAAGAGAGTGTTGGGTCTCTGGAAGAGATCCATTTGGGTAAAACTGGTAAATCAAGTAAGAGCTCATCTAACTAAAAAAACCCTATTTAAATGTCAGAGCACCTGTGCTGCTACTTACTAGCTGAGGCAAATTTTTATTATTTCATAAAATTATTGTCAGTGAATATACAAGGCTAGCCTTCACAAAGAAACTTGTGTGATTATTTTGCAAGTATGAACACAATGGGGAAAACCTGAGGGGGACACACATTTATCTTTCAGGCTGCCAGTATTTTCCAAGAATGACTGTAACCTGTTTCCTTACAGATTGTGTCAAATGCTGCTGAACAAGGGGTTGCCATCACTGGGAACAACACTTTCAACAACTGGAATTGGCCTAACGCTGTGATCTTTGCTGCTACTGTAATAACTACAATCGGTAAGTATTTGCTATATCAACTTTCCTAGCTGTAATTTTCCTTACACTCTGGTGGGTTTATACTCTTCCATTTCTGTGCTAAGATATCAGCTGAATAAAGTCCCCGTCACTGGAGCTGCATAGATTACCTGACCTTACAGGCAGGTTCATAGAGAAAAACAGTTCTTTGGCATTCTGTTAATGGGTGTACATGAGAGATATGCTGCCTTTTCTGATGAGTAACTGATTCAAGGTGCTCGTGTCTGGGATGACTGGTGTCATTCCAATTCAATGAATTGTGCACTTAAATTTCCAGATCATAAAATCCCAGAACAAAACTACTACAAAATATTTCATTAAGCTAATGCTTGAAGCATGTTTATATGAAGTTTTTATGTGGCTGTCCTACTACTCCCATCCATCCTCTTAAGCTACTGAATTAGCGGTGTTCTTGGCTTGCAGAACAGTCTAGACTTTTTTTTCTTCCGTCCTTAAGAAAGCAAAGAAGAACAGGTGTGCTCTTATAAATCTCACTGCTGATTGTGCTTATAATACCCTCTGCACTGAAAGACTTCTTCCTTTGAAATACAAAAGAGCTCAAAATCATCTGCATTCTGCTTTTACAGAAAAATCTTTGCTACAAGATTTTGTTACACCCTTGCTAATACCTATTATGTAAGAAACAGGAATGCAAACTAACTAGAGAAAGTTTGAGGTATGCAGAAATGGAAGTCTTACTATTAAACCATATACAGCATCATGTTTTTCATATATTATTTGAAACTCATAATACCCAGCTTATAATATAACTTATGACAAAAAGTTGAAGAAATTAGGAAATGACCTAAATAAGAAAACCGTGGCAGAGGGTTAGAAAGTAGACTGATTTTAGTCAGTGTTTGTAATGCCCTGTTGGGTTCTGTGGCCAGCAAAAAGCTAAATTCAGTCAAAATACCTTGTTGTGTCACAGCTCATCTTCCGCTTCACCCACAAGCTCTCTCCCTGGATAAGCACCAGGTCATGAGGTAAATGTGCATAATGGATCTTGCAAGTGGAAACTAACTTTGGGGGCAATTTTGAACTTTTACTGTGTAAACTTGGTTCACATTAAAACTCAGGCTTTTCACATTGCTGCTGCAGGAAGGGAAATCATGTCAGAGGCCTTGAGATGAGTTTTATCTTCTATTTATCTCATCTAATCAGGAAAAAGATGCACACAATCCAGGAAACATTCAAAATGCAGCACTCCTCTCAGTCTGCATTAATGGAATACACATTTGCTGGAGTAGGGTTGGAAGGCATCCAGATTCAGAAGATCAGCAGCTGGAGTAGACTAAAGCTCTTATGGTTGGTGAAGTAAGGAGCGTCTGATACAGCAGAAGCCCACGCAGTGTTGTTTTATGTATAGGTAGAATTGCCTTGAATTCTCTGTAACAAGAACAGACCATGTACATACTTACCTCTTTTAGGTTACGGAAATGTTTCTCCAAAGACACCCTCTGGGCGTCTCTTCTGCATATTTTATGGGCTCTTTGGAGTTCCTCTCTGTTTGACATGGATCAGTGCTCTGGGGAAGTTCTTTGGAGGACGTGCCAAGAGGCTGGGCCAGTTTCTGACGAAAAGAGGAGTAAGCCTGGTAAGGTCCTCTGCTTGTTTATCCTCCTGCTGTGTATTTTTGGTGCATAAATTAAGCTTAGACTTCTTCACTTACCTGCTAATCTTGGTACTAAACAAACGCATACACAAGTATTAACTTCCCAAATGGTGTTGCATAGATATAACTGACAGCAGGACTAGGTCCTGTAGGTAAGTTCTGCCAGAAATCTTAGCAAATTGAGGTCTTGAAGAAACCTTTGAATGATACTAAATATAAATATTGTAGCTTCTATGGAGACATACATTTTTCCTAAAGTAGAAACTGTAGGTTGAATGTAGATGAGGCTCTAGTTTCACAAACATTTCCTTCAAGCGTCTCTGGCACTGAAATAAGCTGTTCTGCTTTGTTCGCAACCACTTTTATGCCAGCATGAGCATTTCCTGCAATGTAGTGAACCAGATGAGAAATGATGTTTTGATCTGTGTTACTGTGATTTTTTTCTTTCTTTCTTTTCTTCTTTTTTTCTTTCTTTTTTTTTTTCCCCTCCTTGCTGGGTGAGTTTATTTCAGTTCTAGCTCAGTGCACAGAAGTGGGAGGCAATGCAGGAGCAGAATGCCTGGATGAGGGTGGGGTTGGTTTGGGCTCTAATTTCACAAACAGAGCTGGCCTAAGTGTTAATGCAACAAAAACCTTCTTGGTTCAGCACCTGAGAAAATACAGAAAATGATGGTGAAATGCACATGTGCATGCAAACTGTGCAGAGGTTAGACAAGTGGTGTAGGGGAGGGAGGACAAATAGGAGAGAAGTGTCCTAACCTGGCTCCTGATTCTCTATACTCAAATGAATAAAGTGAAAATCAGAGATACTAACTGTGCTTTTTAGACCAGAGTGCTATGTCTGTATACCACACCTGTTTATAAAATATCAGGAACTCTTAAACTTTTAGAGTGTGTGAAAGAGAAATATGAGGAAATGACCTGAAAACAAATAATCGTTTTTGAGTAAATAGTTGTAAGAATAGTCTGTTCTGCATAAAGGAAAAACCTTTACTTCAGTGTTTACTTCAGTCAGTGACTTTTAGTTACAGCAAATTAAGAGTTCTTTCCCTGAATTTTTCTTCTTCTTTCTTTACAGAGGAAAGCACAAATTACATGCACAGCTATTTTCATTGTTTGGGGTGTCTTGGTCCATCTGGTTATTCCTCCCTTTGTCTTTATGGTGACTGAAGGCTGGAGTTACATTGAAGGTCTCTATTTCTCATTCATCACTATCACCACCATAGGATTTGGAGATTTTGTTGCTGGTCAGTAATCATATTTTTCATATTATTACACTATGTGGATAGTGCGGCAATTGTATTTTTAAACTCTAATTCTAAAAGGTGATTTCTACACTTTTCCAAAGCATTTTGCTTAATAAAAGATTTGACAAAAGCTGAATACTGCTCTGATGGATTGGGTCTGGCTTTTCTACCTTTGGTTTAGATACCTAAGCCCTTGGCCTTAGTCTGGAGCAAAGTTCTGGAGTTCATAACACTCTCAGGTGCATCAGGTCCCTATTTCAGGCAAGGAGCTTTCCTATCCACCCTAACAGTTAAGCACCTTGGAATGGAATCCCGTATGCTGAGCAGGGAGCGTCAGATGGAGCTGACAGGAAATGCTGAACATCGTGTTTCTCCCTTCTAAATCCTGTTTTTCTTTAAAATCTACTGCCTTGATCAGGGCTTTGGAGATAGCCCTTGCAAGTGGAATTATGAGGCTGAACCCTCTCTCAAGGGAAAGCAGGGGCAGGGAGAGTGCTTGTATTTTTCAAAGAGAACAAAGTTCGCTTTAGAGCTTACAAGGGGAGGACAAACATGCTGCCATTTTATGTTGTAGTCCAGTGGTTAGAACACATACAGGCAAGAAGTGGAAGACTGCTTCTGTCAGGAGGTTTCAGGTCCCCACTTACCCCTTCTCAGAGCAGTGTCCAAACGATAAGGCTCTGTTAGTGTGAGAGAGAGTACTTCTCTGGGTAATAACTTTGAAGGCTTTTCAGGTGTGAGTCCTCTTTCAATAATGTTCTTGTTTTGAATTCTTTGTAGGTGTAAATCCAGATGCAGACTATCATGCCCTTTACAGATACTTTGTGGAGTTATGGATCTATCTGGGCCTGGCTTGGCTTTCACTCTTTGTCAACTGGAAGGTCAGTATGTTTGTGGAAGTCCACAAAGCAATCAAGAAACGGAGGAAAAAAAGAAAAGAATCATTTGACAACCATCCTCGGTCTAAAAAACCCCTTCAAATGGGTACCTCAAAGGATGTGAACATTTTCAGCTTCCTTTCAAAGAAGGAAGAGACCTACAATGATCTTATTAAGCAGATTGGGAAGAAGGCCCTGAAGACGAATAACGACAAAATGATTAAAGTAGAAAATGCCAAGCAAAATATGCAGAATGCCAGTAAAGATGCTCAGGTGACTTACACAAAGACCAAGTCATTTGAGTATGATGAGACTTCCCTAGATATTCAGAATGGTCATGTGCTGAGACACCTGCATGATAAACGTGTTGGAGACAGCCCTCTAGAAGGAACAATGTTTGTAAACCAGTTAGACAGGATCAGTGAAGAAGAAGGGGAAGTGTGGGACTCAAGAGACTATCGACCCCTAATCTTTGAGAATGCCAACATAACATTTGTAAATGAAGATGATGATGAAGAGGAGGATCTCACAGATGATGAGGAAACTTCAAAATCCTCCATGGATGATAATCTTGTAGAGGAACCTGAAACTGCAAAAACACTAGTAAAATTCCCATCCTCTGATGAATCAACCTTTACCAACAATGAGCTGGAACTTTCTGTGCCTTATGAACAACTGATGAATGAATATAACGCAGTAAGCAATGTGAAGGCTGCAACGTGAAGCACGTTTGACAATGGTTTTCTGAAAGTGGTCGGTGCATATTGAACAAATTAATGGAGCAAGGAGAAGAGCATGTCTTTGCGGTTTCTTCTATCTCTCTGAAAACAAAAGCCAGCCCCAAACTAATAAACTCCGGTTTCTTTTTGCCATCCTAAATTGGTTTCTGAGCCCGTCAGCTTTGCTTTTCCGTTTTTTAAGAAAGCTTTTAAAATAACAGTTGAATTTGGAGTCCTTCTCCTTCTGGGGATTTTATAGTTCTTGAACAAACTAGAAAAGAAAAGACTGGTTATTACACTGGACCTGCTCTGCATTTGTGCATTTCATGGAGAAATTAGTTTGGGAGTGAAACTATACTGTTGCGGACAGACTGTTTTGGGCATCAAATATGTCCAGTTACTCCACTAGCCCTTCACCTCTGAAAACCTGGATTTGAATCCTGCTTTGATCAAGGATTGGAAAAAAAGGAGTGTGAGGGTTTTTAGCTGCCCATTGTTAAGTTACTACCACAAAAAATGGTACAACTGCTAGTTGTTCTTAATGAGAAACTTGAGATGGAATACCAGGACACAGATCTGAGCTGAGGTGCATTGACAGACTGGGGAGGAAGCTTCTAAAATATCTGCCTAGAATACATCAGTGCTGGTCATAAGATAGTGAATAATATTTTTGTGATAAAATATTAAAATTAAAAATTCCAAAGGAATGGATTGAGAAGGAGCCCTCTAACAAAGAACAACTCATCTGGGATGAAGCTCACCTATTGGGCTGCTAAACTGCACGTCAGCCCCAGAACTGTTAAAGATAAGGTGACTGGAAGAACTATTGATCAAAGCATCTACGAGCACAAGCAGGTTGCAACTTTTTAATGTTGAAAGTGTCCTTCCACTGTCCATTTCCTAGAGGAAATACTTGAATGAACCTTATACAGTATCTGTGTACAGGTGAAGTTTTAGTGATGCTGTTCTTCTGAGAAAAATCAGCTTTGGAGGAGCAGATACTCTCCAAATGCCCTGATGCCTGTCAGAAGGGACCTTTAGCACTGCTGCTCTGTGCAGTGTGTTTGTCAGTATTGTTGTTTGCTGTTCCTCCCTGCCTTGGTACTTCAGACTAGACTTGTATGAGATGATTTCTGAAACAGTTGGTTATACTTTGCTTTTTTTTTTTTTTTTTTTCCTCCAAAGTCTGACCTGTATGGGTACACAATGGTTATTCTATACCACTTTCAAGAAGGCTGGGTAATATCAGATCTTGTGTAAAACTGAGATGTGATTGCGTGACTTAAGACTGTAAGGCACTTTTTTTTTTTTTTTTTTAAGCGGACTTCAGCTCTGAGCTCTAGAAAGTATTATCACTTGACTTGCAGATGGGCTTCTCATTGATATAAGGAACTATATCATTTAATAACATTTAAGCCCAAATCATTTTGCCTACAAAAAAAATTATAGCATGGTTTTTATTTTTCTTCCTTTTTTCCATATCTATGCATTAATCCCGACAACTCTTTCAAATGAGGCTCTTGATCGCATGCTGGCAAAAGATACTGATTTCAGTTGTATCAAATATTCTTGGAACAGAAAATTGCCAAGACCTTTGAACGACAAGTTTTGTTGTTTTGTTTAGTTTCATAGTACTTAAGTCATTCCAGTATGCCCTAAAGTTTCCAAAGTTCAGTGAACAGTTAAAGTTGTCTCATGTTCAGTGTAATGCTGGCTGACTCATTAGCTTTGTAAGAAGGGTTTATGGAATCTTGCAATGCTAATCTTGAATTACTAAATTTTCTAATAACTGCAAATACTGACTGCTGCTTGAATTGCTGGCCTCTCCTTCCACATGGGAACCCAGCTCTCTGGCTGGATATCCTGTTGACAAGAAGTTTTGGAGTCACCTACTGTGAAACAAGGGAATGTCTTTATTAATTTCTTTTTAGAAGCTTCCACGTGTATGAGATTTTCAAATAGAAAGTTAACACAAGGCCAGGGCCAACCTGTAACACTGACAAAAATGTGGAATCAGCATTGTTGGATTCAGTAGTTAGTTCACATTTGATGATAATATTGCTGAAGGGAGATTCTAATTTGAAGTCCAGTTGCATTATATAACTGCTATTTGGCATGGGGGTGGCTGGATTGATTTGAGTTCCAGCTGACAGGAAAGAGGGAGAAGCCCTATTGAGAAGGTTCTGATTTAGTTCTAATAGACCTCTCCCCACCATTATTTTAAAAGGACTCCAAGCCCTTCAACTATTTTGTTGTGTATGAAGGGTTGTGGCTGACCACTGTACCATGTAGCCGTAAGAAATGGTAAGACAGACAACATACATACCTGATATAAAGGATGCTTGTGTAGCACGTCTAACCTTCTCTTTTTAAAAAAATGCATATTAGCTTACAAGAAAATGAAAAAGTACTCCATACAGCTTTTGTTGTCCTCCAACATGTCTTCCATTATTGATGCAAAGATCAAAGTTTTAGCAACAGTTAGTAAGCTACAGGACAGTGAGGACAGAAAAGGCTTGCCAGGTGGAAAAACATAGCCAAAGTGTGATCTTCATCTTTTTTAAAAAAAAAAAAAAAAAAAAAAAAAAAAAAAGCATCCTCTTTAATACAGAAATAATACAACCCAGACACTTGGCTGGGCTTTTTGGTTGGAAGGGGATGTTGCACACTGGAACCCAGACTCTCCGTAGTGGAGTGCGATTGTATGGTAGAGCCGAGGACAGATGGGATCTGTTTCGTATTATCAAGTTAGATGTGGCTCTTTGGCCTTTCCCAGTGCAGTCAGCATAGACTATAAGTCTGCATAACAAGCATCATGGGATTTAAAGTAATGGTTTCAATTTATTAAAACAAAGTACAAAATTCCCACTTTTGGGGGGAGACATGATTACACCTCACAAATCTGTTCTCAAGATACCGCACCATGTGCCTTAATGCAATTTTAACACTGGGGGAAAAAATTCACCTCTTTACACAGGGGCCAGCACAAGTGGTATGTTCAAGTTAAGCCATACTTGTTCTCTGTGTTTTGGAGGAGTTTAGTTGGCACACAGCTTTCATACTGGCTCTCTACAAAAAGTTGAACCATTTCCCAGGGTTTTTAAAATTACGGTGCCATCTCAGAGCTGCTGAAGTGCTAAGCAAGACAGCTTTTTGCCTGCTTGTCTTCCACATCTTGAGAAAAGCAGCTGCCTGGGGAACCTAAATTAATATTGTCTTTCTGCCTTCAGATTTGCATGTAGTGAGTTAGAAGAGTGTCCAGGCTGAGCTATTCATCCTTAGAAGTATCTGTGGTTAATTTTGGGGAATTCACCAATGCTATTTGGTAAGGTCTTATATTCATTTCAGTTATTTGGGCAATCTGGAAACATTTTCTTTGGATGCCATTTAAGATTTCATTTGACTAAACAGCAATGTTAATAACTTTTAATTCTATGTAATTAATTTTTATAGCTGAAACAGATCTGTTGCTGGGGAGAGAGAGAGAAGGGGAGGGTTGGGTTTTTTTTGTTTTTTTTTTTGTTTGTTTGTTTTATTTTTATTTTTTTAAGCAAGCCTGTAAGGACATATGAAGAAGGGATGGAATAAAAGAATAAAAGTGAAAATTCTTTGTTCTGGCTATTGTCTGCAAATAAATTGATTTTCAGTCACTTCTAGGCCATTATGTTAAGCATAGGTCCACTTGCACAATATTAACTTAATTTTGCCAAGGTGAGCCAATAATTAAAAAAAATTTTTTTTTAATTTTTTTTTTAAGGAGAAGGGAAAAAAAAGGCTATTCCTACAAAGGCCCTTTTACAATTAAATAGTATAAATTAGGTGACCCTATCCTTCATGACATCATTGTGACACTTCTTGCTTTTGTGTCTTGTGCTATTGAAACCTGTTTTAGGGTAACCAGAAGGGCATCAGTAGCAGATACATATCTCATGGCAGGCAGTCTAACACATCTGATACACTGGTACGAAATCACTGAGGAAATACAAGAAGTGTTGTTTTACATTTTTCTCCGCTAATGATTTGTGAATCTGTTGCTGGCAATGGATGTCACAAAACATGCAGAAATAAAACGATAGGCTGATAACAGGTCCAGGGTGACACAGTTGTATATGTTGAGATATTTTTTTTTTCTCCAGTTGATCTGGGAGAGTACAGGTAAAGACAGACAAGCCTTGCTGATAAGGAGAGCAAAAAGCAATATACAAGTCTGTTGACTTAAACAGAAACCTAAGAACTCTGTTGTAGATGTGTAATTTTTGTGCTGGGCTCTGTTCCACTTGTGATACATTTACCTTTTAAAAACTTTGCTTGTCTTTCATATGCCTTTTGAAGTTTGTACAGCCCTGGCTCTATCACTCCATAACGTGCCTGTCTGTTTGTTCTTTGTTGCTGATCGTCACTGGAATCACACTGTATGTAAATATTTGCTAAGTCTTTGTAAAATGTAATTTATTTTAATATTTTGCAATAAAAAAAATTACAATTTATCTTGTCTGTCACGAGGACGTTGGCAATCAAGAAATGAGATTTCTTTCTACAACTCTCTACACTTGTAATGCACCTCACAGATAAGACTGATTCTGTTCCAAAGAGCTTGAAGGTAAGAAGCTGAAAAAGCAAGTTGTTTTATGCAAGCAGATGCCTGCACTTATATGGAAGATTGGTGACTTCAATTCAGTAGCATCTGGTCTTCGGCTGGATGCAGCATAGTGAATTATACAACAAGGATTAGGGGCAGCTGTTGAAAAAGGAACAAAAATTTATTCTAGGGGTTGTGTTTTTTGGGGGAGGGGGATTAAAAGAATGCACTGAGACAGTGTTAGAATTGATTAGTACTACAATAAAATAAAATGTGCTCTTATGGTTGCTGTCTGAATGCCAGAGATACTTAAATATCTGTGTAGCTGTTAATGAATTTTTCACAAGACTTTTAGCAACAGTGTAACTATATCAGGTGGTCTAGCAGTATTTACAGTCTTTTTCGTCTCCAACAATTTCCTTAAAATACCTTGCAAAATAGGTAACTGCCTGTCTTAATGAGTAGCAAAACGTGATTCAGTGATATTTGTGATAGACATCTGTAGAAATGAGGACAGCCTCATCCTGAGGGAGAAGAGACTGAACCTTAGCTTTTTGGCAACCGGGGAAGTCATTGAGGTGTGAGCTAGGAAAGTGGAGAGTTGCACAGGCACAGGAGGGGGAGGGAATGTTATCATGATTTGAGTAAGGTTAATGTAGCCGATGCCTACATTAACCCTCACCCACAAGAATTCACCTGAACAGAGGAGAAGTAGTGGAGGAGGAAGAGGTGATTGGTGACCGATGCCAAAACCAGCCCAAGGAGAGGGAGGTGGGGCCTCTGATGGAGCCGAGCGCAAGACGTAATGCTGAGTCTGGTAAGCACCTGATAACATTTCTGTCAGCTCCCAACAGGTTAGAGCCGACAGACTACTGTTCACCTATTGCCCTCAGTATTTCAGTAGAGACTTAGTAATTTTGAGCGGTAGGGTAGCAAGAAGTAGAAAAACAGGATAAACCTGTATCTGCTAAGCATCTGTTCCTATGGTCCATGCCTGGCTGTGTTCCTCTCTGAACACAATAGCCTAACAGATAAAATCACAGACCAGCCAACACTTACAAAAACTGAAATCTTTTCACTGAACGCTTACTGTAGCTCTTTATAACATGTGGTGCAACATGATACTAGCAACCTGCAGCTCATGGAAATGTAGAACTCAAACTTTGAATTCTGGTAGATGAAAATGGTGAAATAGGAGGCTAAGGTGCTGTTCAGGGTGGTTTTAGAAGAAACGCTACCTGAGTCTCTTCAGTGCATTTTTCTGTAGTTCGATGTGTATCCTGAAGAAGCAGTAAAATATCTCAACTCTTATGCAAGGCTCTGCCAGTGGGGTGGAGGACTTTGCTCTATGGTTAGAACAGGAAGGGGGATTTTTTTGTTGTTTTTGTTTTAAATTCATGGCTTGTACATTGTGCCTTTCAGCACAGTTTGCCTCAACTTCCCACTCATAAGATAGCTAATATTGTAATACTGAGGAATAAAAGGTTGGGCTGAGTACAGTGTTCATTAGACTTTGGCCTCTTTTGGCTCCTTAAAACACACAGGGAGCTCCTGCACTGCATGCAGACTACGGGCTTCCTTATCTGAATACCGTGCCTGGCTTCATAATGCTATTGTGGGCTGTGGTTTTCTTCTGACTCCACACCTGAGGAACAGGAGGGAGCGGTGGGTGGAAGCAAAGCCAGCCCTGCCCGTAGCGCACGCAGCCACAGCCTGCCCGGGGCCACACATCCCGCTCGTGCGCTCCTGGGCAGCCCCAGCTCTGGCAGACCACGTGGCCCCGTGGCCTCCCCAGCTCGCTCAGGGCTGTTTGCTGCCCCAAATCCCAGCCAGGAGGGCTGGGTGGGAAGGTAGCAGCAGCGCAAACTTTCCACTACACTCTTTCTCCCACCCTGGGAAGGGAGAACCCTGTTCCTTGTTCTCCCTTCCCAGGGTGGGAAAAAAGAAAGCAGAGCGGAGATAACTGGAGGAAAAGGGGCCGCTGCAGGCAAGGGGGCTCAGCCGCAGCTTCTGCTAGGTCCAGTGTCCCCACACCTCCCACCGCGCTGGCTCCRGAGCTGGCAGAGTGGGGGCTTGGCCTCAGCGCCAGGGCTGGGACCACACAGGTGGCCGGGAGGACTCGCAGCTCACCGAGTCACGGTCAGCCAGCCCTCAGCCGTGCCTTTTCCTGGCAGGCCTTGGCGGTGTTTGCCTCTCTGCTCGGGCGTGTTTGGCACCTATAGGTCTTACGCAGCTCGGGTATTAAAAAGGCTTACTTAGCGATTACTTTTCACTTTCATGTTGGCAGGCACCTTCTTTTGTGAGGCGGCTCATGCGGTTTCTGCTGACTCACACGCAGGAATGGTCCCAGGAGAAAGGGCTGTGCTCCTGCACCGCTGCACACCACCCTTTCCTTGAGTTCAGCCCTGGCTCCCGGGGAAATCAAACTGATGGGTTCCCTGAAGGAAGGATGGAGGGTGATTTTTTTTTTTTTTTTTTTTGGATGATGATGTTTTGTGGGAACACAGACAGGTGTCATAAGCAGGTGTTTTATGTCACGGAATGAAAACAAACTCATGCAGTGATTATCTCGGGTTATGCAGCCATTGTAATGTAGGGAGCAGTACTTGGACTGGTGTGAGCACAGAGGTTCAAAAATAAATGTATACAAAGACTGGGCTCACTGCCCAAAGAAATTTGCCTTTTCAAATGAGAGGGGATAATCTGAAAAAGGAGAGTTGTGGTGGCATGGGAGGCTACAGGCATTATCCTGCAAAAAGTGTCTTTGAAAGGCAGCTAACATATTCTGGTTAGAGGGCTTCTCTGATGTCCAAGTTTCCAGATAGAGACTGTGGCCAGAATTGCTGTTGGGAAAAACAGCCAGTTTTGATATATGAGAAATATTCTGATAGGAATATTTAAAGAATCACTTTGAATTTACAAGTTGAACTGAAACACCTGCAAATAAAACAATTTATGTTTCCTGGTTTTAGAATTTCTTTTTTTGTGGGGTACCAGAAGTTACCTCCCTACTGTCTCTCCTTGCTGCTCATAAGGAAGAAGAGAAAGATGGTGACAGCCCACTTGTCATATTTTGCTGATTGTACAGTTTTCTACATGGAGGAAGTTGTGGAAAATATGCTGTTTTCCCTCCTTTTCTCCTTGTTTGCATGGAACTATGAATGATAGAGAAAACAAAACAAAAAATCTGAAAATATGTATTCTGAATTGAGGGGGCACTAAAATAAAAGATATCTGAAGTTAAGGTTAACCTTTTTCTCATGGACATTTTTTTTTTAATTTTCAGCATTAAACTTTAAGATAATTCTTTTGGATACTTTCTCAAATATCCTAAACAGAAGAACTTGTGTTTTCAAGTTAGTTCTATGTATTCAAGAAAAAACAAGTATTTCTGCTCATTTGTCATCTTATCTAAACATGACAGTAGTGCTTGGCACCATGGTATGCTTTTTAATTGTAAGGAGAACTAATATATTCAGTATGAATGAACATAGTCCTACGCTGAGAAGAAAAGATCCTGCTCAAGGCCTGTCAACGGCTTTGTGCTTTCTGTGGACTTACAGCTTAGCACAGTTGTTGATCACATATTTGTTTATCTAGTTAAGTTTCTGGGTGTATAAGGAAGTATAATTAATTCCTAATGTCATTAAGATCAGAGACAAAATTCCTCTTGTGTGCTTATTTGTGGGTTGGGCCCTGCTTATACTGATCAACATAAACTGGGTGCAGAGAAGCAATCATTCCTCCACAGTCCTAGCTGCTGGGCACAGCTGAAAAATGTCTGTGTCCACAAATGCGAAATAAATCTATGTTCAGGTTGAAACAGAAGTCACAAGCTAGAGGATAAGCATTTTTTCATAAAGCTGTGTTGTCCCTCTCTGGCAACCTTCATCTTTGCTGCGTATCTGTTGAACATTGATGGTTAGTGGAAAGTAAAGGAACAAATCAAGACTTGAGGCACAGGCAAACTCTTCTGATATTTTCTGTTCCTCTCAGCCTGGGACTTTTGCCAACTCCATCTCTGGCACAGCTGGAAAGGAAGGAAAAATAGTCAGCTAATTGGTCTGTTTCTTAATTGCTGATTAGAATGGGAAATGAATATAAAAGCAGGAGTAAGCAGTATGCCTCAGACATTTGAGGGTGGACACTGCCTTCTTTGACTGTCATTTTTTAATAAATGATAGAAAACTGGTGACTTAACTCAAAGTGAAGAAGGCTTATAAGGAGGACTTTTGTACAAGGAAGAAGATGCAAGTTGTAAGATTCTTTCTTCTCTGTGCTGTTTCTTCAGAAAGTGAGGCTCCTGTGTCTTTAATTTTAAAATATCAAACTAGACTTTGAGATGTACAACAGAAATCAGCTAAAGGCAAGAAGATAAAGTGAATACCTATATTTAAACTTTAAGCTCAAAGCTCTCTATAGTTTGGTGGTGAAAGTTCTTCATCCTTTACAACAGCTTCAACTGAGGAGA
Source organism: Apteryx rowi (assembly GCF_003343035.1). Taxonomy (NCBI): domain Eukaryota; kingdom Metazoa; phylum Chordata; class Aves; order Apterygiformes; family Apterygidae; genus Apteryx; species Apteryx rowi. The sequence continues at coordinate 721,715 of NW_020447864.1, forward strand.
GAGCCTGACATCTAGTACCACTCTGATAACCCCACTACATGTCATCCAAGCAAAATTAAAGGAGGTGTGTGTGKGGGGGGGGGTTCTTGCTGAATTGGGAACCATTTTTTTTTAGGGTGAGAGACATAATTTGTATCAAGTACAGGAAGAAATCAGAGACCCAAAGCTGTAGTAGTTGAGGGATCCATTATCTGTTGGGAAATTTAATCTAAAACACCAGGATGTAAGTTTTCTGATAGATAATTTATAGCAGTTTTCTGAAGATGTTGTCTGACCAAATGTCGTTGACTTTTCTGAGGGAGTTTAATCCTGTGATGTTTATTAGTAACTAAAAAGTATAAAGTTATGGGGGCATGAATAGTTGAAAGCTGCAAAAGCTGCGGGAAAGAATTGGCAGCCTGTTAAAATGTGTAGGCTTGAGAGAGACTTTTTCTTTCAGAGTATGTAATAAAAATAAAAAATAAGGTGGAAATGGATTGAAGCTCAAACTGGCTTTTATTTATAAGCTTATGACCCCATATGTTACTGTGTCTTCAAATGCAAATGGTTTTGGAAATGCTTGGGATAAACTTAGCTTCCTCTGGCACAGAGAGGGAGGAAAGGGCTTTGGGGTTATCACAGTTTATTTACTGTAAAATGACCACCATTCTTTAAAACAACAACAACAAGATTCAGGATGAGGAGAGCAGTGACTGATTTCAAACTCTAGTCTACTCGGACCTACGTAATAATCACCCAACTCATTTTTTACGGAAGAATCCAACTTCCACCCCTTTTGCCTGGCTCTTCTGGCTCCCGCCGCTTTTCTCCTTGCTTACATGTCTTATTTTTCCCTTTCCTCTGCTGTGTTGCATCTGTCCTGTAGCGATTCCTGTGGCCTCCTAGGAATGTCACAGCTGCCAGCAGGCAGGACACGACAGCCACTTGGCATTTCAGGCAGACAAACACAGGACAGAGTTCGCTTTCCCTGCTCTGCAGTGCCGGCCCAGCCCCTAGTGCCTCAGCTGAAGGAGGCGGTTAGCGACCGAGCAGCCACAGCACCTAGCTGAGTGCTCATGGCCTGGTTCAAGGTGAACGTTCACGCTTTTGCACATTTTCAGCCACGCGCTGTTTATATCCGCTGTGGATTTGATCTTGCAGTGACGTGGTTCAATACGAGCAAGGACAGAGCTTCACTACGGGGCCCCCAACAGGCCATGGAGTGAACTAGGGAAGCTTGTCTGAAGCCTTGTAGAGACTTGCAATGATGCTGGGATTCAAAACAGTCTTTGAAAAAGGTTGTGCCTACCGTGAGTTGTTGTAGTTGCACCCTCTTCAGGTCCATATCCACCCTTCTTCCCACCCCAGCTCCCTTTTACCACTACGCCTAAACTCCCCAGCCCCTCTTTGAGACAGCAGCTGTCCCAACCACTCCAGCCCCCAGACCAGGAGGCTGCACACGGCTCAAACATAGCTTTCTGTTCTCTAGAGCTCTCCAGAACTCCCCCAAAGCCTTAGAAACACTATATTTTGTTGCTGTGCGTTCAGATTGCTTGACATGACTGCATTTGTCATGGAGATGTGACCTAAAACTATGTTCCAGTAGCACCAAGCAAGCAGCAAAGTTCTCACCTGTTTAAATAAACCTTTGGCTCCTAATCAACAATTCATCAGAAGAAAAGAAATTGAATAGAACAAAATATGTTTGATTATTTACTAAAGACATAATGGCCTAGAGACTGAAAACAAAGAGCAGGACTAAGAGCCAGATGGCAACCAATATAATCCAGACAGCCTACACGTCAAGTCTTTAGGCTACAGAAAACTCCCACGGTAGAATTTTTTTAAACACCAGAGAAATCCATATGTGCTACTTTTCCAATTACATTTATTCCCGAATAAATGTCAAAGTGATTGCAGCTGCAGAAATATCATAGATCGATGTCAGGAACTGCTTGTGTAATTCATAGCACATAAATGCAGCTGACAGAGGACCCTGGCAGGGAGAGCAGGAGCGGGAGCCTGCCCTCGCACCACCATCCACGCATGACCCTTCCTCACTAGATTTGTCATCTGTGTTACTGAGGAGTCTACAGAAACCTAGTAACATGAGAAAGCATGGGCTTATAGCATGGCTGTAGCTGATATCTTGTACCATAGTTTAATTTGAGTGTACTGTGGTGCCAGGGAGCATGAGGGGCACGTTCCAAATGGGGCTGATTGATAGACTGACTACAAACACAGAATAGCTGGGGCATCGGGCTCCAGGAAGAGGTATCGATGGCATTTGCACAGTTTGCATACTTCCTGGCTGGCTAGCCACAAACTGAGGAAGAGGCATCATCTTTTAGTATTGGGGACATCTAGCATCATCAGTCATTTGTATTTGTACACAAAACCTAATCCTGGGACCTAGAAGCAGGGCTAGGTGCTCACGTAGACCTTTGGGAGGGAGGGGGATCTTGGGGGATCTTGGGCTGCCTATGGGCATCTGCACCCTGTAGGTACTCTACACAAGGGGTACTTAAGAAGCCTTGTTAACTACAGATGAAGAAGGTTGTTTTTCATCTTCGCTTTTTACATGCCTACCAGACCTAGCCAGTTGTCCTGCTAAATAAACCTTTTCTTTGACTTATGTTTAGGCCTGGTCGGTGCTCGAAGGGAGAAAGGGAAGAACATGAGTTAGGGTGAATATAACAGCTCTAGGAAGCTTTGTCTCTTTGGAAGCAGTGGAGCTGAGGGCCATCTCTTCAGATATCCCTGTGCACTGGGGCTCTAGGATGTGGCATGTTCCCTAAAAACTGCTCCATAAGGGAGGAGGGCAGAGCTCATGCTGCCATATGCTAGCTGGTGGGGAAGGATTTTGCGGAAGCAAAAATCAGCATCCACCCATAAGGAGCAGACAGTAGGGAAAGGCGTTTACTCTCTCCCACTGAATCAGCACTGTGTTCTTCAAGGGTAAAATGGAGCTAAACCTACACCTTTGTACTGAAGGTCTTCACTGCACAAGCTTTAAATAAAAGCTGACTTGTGTATTCTTCGTAAAAGTGAGCAATCCTCTGTTGTGGAGAAGACTCTCCCCAGGAGGGCAGCTGAGAATTACCACAGCCATAAACTTGTTCCCCATTGCTCCCCACACCAAACTATCAGGACTCTCATGGCTTGATGCTGCTTCTTCATTAACCCACCTTCTCACAGGGGAGGTAGGGGTACAGGTTCCCCTGGGATCAGACCAGAACCCAGGCAGGTCTCCTCAGCAGGGTCCCTACCTCATGCTGAGTTTTCTCTCACCCATTCGAGATCGCTTGTAGCTCCAGAGAGCCAGAGCACATGGGCTTTTCTCCCTAATTTATTAATCCTTTCAGGATGTGGTCCTGTACAACCGTGTGCCAACAATGAGTCGCGAGCCAGCCTTAGCCTTGAAGAGATCTACTGATGTTTCCATTACCTCCCTTGGCAGATCTTTTTCAGATAGCTTAATTATTCTCATGTGTAATATGCAACTCTCTGAAGTGTAATTTCATGATAATTTTCTATTCTCATTAGCAAGTAGAAATAATTAGTTTCTGTTCTCATCGTAATTTTAATTTTTGACTATCTTGGGTGCAGAGGCCTCTGGGCAGCATAATAGGAAGAAACTAAAAACAGAATTCATTAGAAAAAAAACAGCATGAGTCATTATAGAACCCAGATCAGGAATCCTTAAAATCCCATCCTTCCACTTCAGACAAGTCATCTCAAAGTCTTTAAAGATAATTAAAATCAAATAAAATAATAACTGTGTAGGAAGTACTACTGCAGGAAAGATCTGGGGGTGTATGAGCTCCCACACTAGCCAAGTGTGATAGCTTGCAATAAGTATGAGGATTATCCTGGAATGCATGAGCAAAAGTGGCACATGAATGGATTGGGAGGTAACTGTTCCACTTTCTAGGACAAGGAGGACCTGCTATGGGCTCAGGTCACCACATTTTAAGGGAGGTGTAGATGAACTGAGAGAAGTCCATGTGAAAACAAGAACAGTGTTTTAAGAAAGTACATCCTTTGAGAAAACTATTAAATTAACCCTGTTTTTCAACATTTTTCAGACTAGCAAAGAGAAATACTGTCAGTATACATAAGTTTTCTGACAAACAAAAGGCTGCTGGAGAGTGCTAAGGGGAAGCTAAATTGTTTCTTGTAGACCCTAGGGAAGAACAAAAAGGAAATCAGTTCACATTGCAATAAAGAGAGGCTGGGTACTATGAAATGCTCTCTAAGAGTAATAAACTTTTCTAGATGTAGTATTCAAATTATTGGAGGATTCATGAGCAACTCAGGCAAACATCTATCAGGGTTGGTCTTGCTATATTTACTGAGCCCCAATACAGCAGGACAGATTCAGTAATCTCTTGAGGTCCCTTTCAGCTTTACATTTCCATCATTTCTGTGTTTCGTGTCCATTTCTAAAAGGGCTGATATACTTTTATCTCTCTGTAATATTAATTACTATATTGCATAATTGGGGTTACACAGTATACTGAGTGTTTGCTAGAAATCAGACACAGTATTTCATATGCAAGTAAAATATTCTCTTCTACTTACTAGGACTAACTGGCTGCCCTAACGTGGTTCAAATGTGCTAACTTTAAAAAAAAATAATGAAATCTCACAAATAATAAAAAGATGAGGAAACTTCATATCATTACAGGTCTTCTTCCTGTTTCCTTTGTTGCTGAGGCCATCGGAAAATGATGGTGTATGGGATTTTTTTAGTTCTTGTCTGACCCCCCTTGCCATTGCTGGGTGTTTGGATATGATGGTGTTGAGGCAAAAGTTTGTGCTATGCTGAAGCCAGTGTATTCCAGCTGCTTTTCTTCTTGGAGAGAAACAGCAATTTTTCTCTTTTTAAGCAGCTTCTTCTTGAGCAATGTCTTCCCTGTCTAGCTTTTCCTCCCACTCCTTGGTCACCTTCCATTGTTTCTCAACCTATGTATTTTAGCCACTTGAAGTGGCTGTACTATACATTGGCTTTTATGTATCGGTTATGAAATTCATCTCTAGATTATAGTCTTCTGAATTCTGAATTTGGTAGCCTTTGGCTGCCATGTAGCAGGTCCCTGCTCATTTACCCCCCTGTTTAATAAAAGGGGCTGAAAGAGAGAAAAGAAACCTTGCAAAAGATTCTGCCTTCTAGAGGAACACAGACACTTTGTACAGCCACAGCTAAAACTCAGCCACTGGCTTCTCAAACGAATGTCATTCTCTTTGTGGGTGAGAGAATTGGCAAAACCTCCAACTGTTGGGAAGTTTTATAAAAACAGTTTTCTCAGGAAATGGAACACGAAGCTTATTTCCAATTCACATCCAATTTTACCCCTGAATTTTTGTGTGAAAGGTTTTACATCAGCTCCTGAGAGAGCCTCCTACAATTTTACAAAATGTTAAGATATTTCTGTTTCTGGAGTAGAAGAATAAACAGAGATCTCAGGTCTCAGAGACCTAAGTTTTGCTTGTATATAAGAAAAGCTTTTCTGCATCTTATAAAGAACTGATAAAGCAACTGGACATGTAAGTTCAAATTGCGGTGAAAAGAGAAAAAAGTTTACTTTAATAAGGTATATTAGAGACAACCTGAAATATTTACTGACTTAAATTATCTTTTATTCAGCTCAGGGAAAAGAATTAAATTTAAGATCAGCAGTAAACTAGCTTCTACATTCCTGAGTCTTAATTTCTTGGGTTACTTGGATTACAATGCCTTTAAAGATTATTTATATTACAGCAAATTACATTTGCCCAGACTAGAGCCAAAAATCTTTTTTACTCTTGCCTTTAAGTCTTCCCATTAAAAAAATAAAAAATAAATAAAGGAGGGGGTATTGTATTCAGCTGCCACAAACTACCACTTAAAAGTGATGGAAGAGCCCGGCTTGTAGCCCATTTTAAGCAGCCAGTTCAGGAGAGATGGACAGAAAGCTGATGAAGTAGTGAGGCTTGGGCTGGTGCACGGGACTGCCGCTGCCCTCAGCAGAGGCAGCAGCCTGGCGGGTGCCCTTCGCAGGCAGCCCCTGCCTGAGGTGCCCTCAGGCAGGCAAGGCCTGTGTCCGCCCGGGCCTGCTGAGCATCGACGAGGCTCAGACCCCCCCGCCTTGGGTCCTTAAATCCTTGCAGGTTTCTTGTGATGCCGCAATGACCCACAATGATCCACAGGCGAGGCTTGAGCCCAGGTGCTGGGGCACCTCCTGGCGACATGTGGAAACTCGTGGGTAAAGGCAGGAGAAAGCATTAAGGAAGTGGTCCTGGGATGGCTCTTTTTCCCGAACTCCCCCTCATTGCATTTTTCCCCTCTTTCGTGAAATGTTTCTGCTCTGCAGGGCAACTTGCCTGGTCCCAGGCCACAGTCATCTTTGCCCTCTACCGGCACCCTGTAGAAATACAGGAGCACTTCAGGCAGTGGCTCCAYCGCTTCGGCTGTCAAACCTCCAGCAGGAAGAAGGGACACAGCCGGACTGCGTGCGCACAGTGGCCGGACACGCTTTCGGGTGGCAACGGCAACCTCGCACAAAAGCCTCTGCCAGCTCCACAAGCCAAAGCGGCCTGGTCTGACCCAAGGCACGGCACCCCCTTGCCCTGCTCCATCCGGATGTTTGCAAGGAAAAAAAATCTGTCATTCTTTTGGACTAGCCTGATTTCAGGCTATTTGTGACCACACCAATGTACCAAGTGTGAAGTAGCTCTGCCAATTATTGTTCATGCTGTTTCTTTCTTTCATCTCTATGTGCACTGCACCCCTCCTTGTTTGCCAGCTGGGTGAATGTAAGCAAGAGTGATCTGGGAAAATGACCTGAGTGGTTATCATGGATGTGAGAGCAGACTGATAATCTGCTGATCTACTGATAATTAGATGGCACATTTCATCCTGAAGGACCGCACGGTGCTTGGACAGAGTATGGGCTTGCATTGAAATGTTGCATCGAAGCATTGCATTGAAACTGAATGGAAAGCTCGCTTTAGGCTGGGATGCAGCAGCTGCTTAATGGTATGTAGACATTTGGGTCAAAGTGGAAAGAGCATCTTACTTGAAAATATGTGGACACTTTAGCTTGGCAACAGACTACTGGATAAAAGGAGTCAGCACACTGACACTTCTGAAAATCTAGATCACAGTTTTGATGTTTGGACTGATCTATTCCTGCCCTGCAAGGTCTGGAAGGATCTTTTATATCAGCTCTATCTATGAAAAGACTCACAGGAGAGTTTGTTAATATAAAGTAATTTGCAGCAGTTAGGCAGCTAATTCTAAGTAAGCCACTGTTAGTGACTTTTTTTTTTTTTTGAATGTTTAAAATATCATGTCAGAATTAAATACAAAATTACATATGAGTAATAATTTTTAGAAAATGTTTATCATGGTTCTTGTCCTTCTGTCTGCATGTCAATAATAACTAGGGAAGGACATCTCCAGTAATGGMACAGCTTGCTTAAACAGAGAACAGCAATTGTTTTCTCTGAAAATAAATGCTCAAATGGCAGCTGTAAATCAAAATTTTTGAGGCCAGTGATGATACTCTTTTGCTATACATGTTTAAATCAAAGCTATGATAACAACTGATTTCAATCATGACTTAAAGTAGCAAGTCAAAAACCTGGATGTCTTTGAGACATAGTCAATGTGCACATTATTGTAGATGCATAGGTATACCATATGCCAAGCTCTGATTTTTGTCTTAGCAGTACCTGTATGGCAGCACCATTGGTGCTATATCCTCTTATGCCCTGAAGACAAAAAGGGTAGTGCAAACTCTCCAGTCCTCAGTTTTGCTCAGGCAGCTACTAGTGTGTTTTCCTGCAACCCATTTGGACCATTCTTCACACTTAGGATGGACTTCCCCTCCCACTCTTTTCTGCTACTTCTGTTTTTTCGCAACCACAAGCCGATCTCCAAAGCTCAAAAACATCTTCAAACCTCTCAACATCACAAAGGTAGCAGGATCTGTACAAGGAGCTTTCAGCTTTGGCCTTTGCGAGCAGAAGCCACTATTCTGGCCTATACCATCCTGAGTCAGAGAGAGAGAGACTCAAAGTCACCATTTGATCCTGTCCCAGTGCTAAATCAACTTCTTGTTTCTCTTCTTGGCTTGGGAGGATGTCTTTGTCCTACTTACAGCTACTATTGCTTTTAACTGCAATACAAGCACTTATATGGAAACTATCTGATCCATTAGCCTCTGATGGTACAGTAACACTGGACTCACCAGCCCTTCCCATCTTTCAGACTGCCACCCAAATTCATGGCTGAGAAAGGTGGCCAGAACTTCACCTCGTCTTACTGGCACTTAGTGCAAATCTGCTGTATTCCCTCACCTTCCTCTGAAACTCCAGAAATCCTTACAGTGACAGATATTGGTCTTTCAGACATGCTTTGCCAGAACCATAATGTTTAACTTTGCATCCCAGACACCATTCCTATGTGGCTTTGCCCCTGAACTCTGTAATGCCCTGCTGGCTCAAAGGAAGACCATATACCTCAAGAGCTCAGACCTTGGCATCACCTTCAAAAGCTGTTTCTTTTCTGTCATTGGTTTTCCATCTCCAGATCATAAGGAATTTATGGAACTGAATAAGTATCAAAATCGACCCATTACAGTCCTTGTGCCCTGTAGAAGTGATTGTCCCTCTGAACTAAAAATATAAGTATCTGACACTCTAGCCAGTTACTCAGAAGGCCATGTCTTCCTCTTCTTTACGCAGATCTTCAGAAACGAAAGGGACACACACGCCATACCACCATAAGCCAATGGATCTCAGTGATCAGCTACTTCAAACAACTTCTTCACCTTGATCACTATCTCCAGCTTGTAGTCTCCAACCCTTTTCAAAGATGTGTCTCTCAAGACCCTATTGCATCAGGCTATTTCTTTGCTACTAGTTCCTCTGCAGCACTGACAAAGCAGTGGAGAAACTCTCCTTTTGGGATGTGGATGTTCACGTTACCATGATGTTTCACTGCAGAAAAGATCTAAGGCTTTTGGTGAGCTTGCATTAATTGCCAAAGCCTTAAGGGGAGAGGCAGCCTGCTGGCCAAAGATTTACGTAGTGAGGTAGTCCACTAGACATATAAATCAAATATTATCGCATTTATCAAAGAAACATCTCCAGGATTGCTAGATTGCTTGTCTGTCATAGGATCTGAATGTACCCTGCCTCCATAGGATCTAACAAATGATGTCTTAGGTAATTGAATTTAATTTTAATAATGGCTGGGAAAACTGCAAAGTTCTTTTTTTATGTTTTTGCATAGAGTAACAATTTCTTTCAAATGTCTTAAATCTAACCCTTTAGTCACCACTTTCTTCAATTAACAAAGGAAGAGAATTATTTTTTGTTTATAATTCGTAAACTAGGCTTTTATTCACCAGTAGCAAGAGTCACCAAGATGAAAGCAAGAGAGGCATCTGGTCTATTGAAGTCACTAGCAGAACTCCCACTGCCTGCAGCATTGTCAGAATTTCATGCTAAGAATTAGGCATAGCCTAACCTATTCTGTTCTTTTAGGCAAAAGTCTGGCAAACCAGCATTTAAAGTTTTATCAGATTAGACACACATGTATTTAACAAATCTCAGGCCTTTCAGAGAGAATGAGGCCTGACTCATGATTTCTGAATGTTTGGAGACTGTGACTTAATTCTGCTGAGAGGGATACCTTTGCTCAGGCTGGTGATCTAACCGGAGGTGATGCCTGAGAAATCATGGTGGTAGCTGAAAAACACAAGAGGGATTTTTCCTCAACAGTCGGATGTAGCAAACGTTTGGCAGGCCTGATTCCCAGTTGACTCTTTTGCCCTTCAGATTCACCACCTCCCATTAAATTATGTATTTTGTTTCCTCTCTCTTGTTGCTGCCCAGCATGCTAGGGAGGATAGCTTCTGCTGCTATAAACATGTATTAGCAACTTAATCTTTCCAATTGATAGGTGTAAAACAAAGCTGTTGGAGGAACTCAGCAAGGTCGTTTTTCAAAGTGATAAAGGTTCATCCCTTTATCCTTCCTACTGTGGGAGTGCATTCCTGATTCCTCTCTTTTGGGACAAAATATAGCATGGAGGGAAACAAGTAACTTTTCACTTCCTGGAGATTTGGTTTTGCTTAGTTTGAATGAGAGCATCCAGAAAGGAAAGGCTGTCAATGCCACATCTGAACTAATGCTCAGTGCACTGAAAATGCAGAAAAATGGCTTCAGCCCTCTGAGCTTGACTAAGGCCATGCTTAAAGAACACAGACAGATGTGCAAGTGGTGTGTGCATCCGGCCCTGTGGTGGTGGTGACGACAGCCGAAGGTGTATTTCTGACCTATGCACCTTCTGAGATTTTTTCATTCTGCATCCAAAAGGAGGGGCTGAAAATAAAAATGTGAGAGCAGAGACTACCTCTTGGGTGATCAGGCACATTGCCTGGGTATCTCAGGTACCCTTTCCACAAACAGATCCAGTTGCCTTTTGAAATTAGTTAGAGATTTTGACCTATTACCCCTATAGGAACACTGTTCCAGATTCTCATTTCTCTAGGGTTTGGAAACCTTCTTATTCCAGCATAAATTTATTCTTGACCAGTTCTTACCTATTTTTACTCTGTTAACATTGTCCTTTAGCTTAAGTATTCTCTTCCTTTGCTGGTGTATTTACTGGCAGTAGTTGTATCCTCTCTTCACTAATTATTTTTGTCCTTGTTTTGCTAGACTAAACAAACTGAGGTCCTTTATCTTCTCCTAAACTGGCCTATTTGGCTTTCTCTGTCTCAATCCTGTGTGAATATGAGTAGCTAGAATTACAGATATTTTTACAGATTAAATCTTGCCATAGCCTTATCAAATAAAAACTCCCTTTTCTCTATAAGAAATTCACCAAGGAAAAACATATTGTATCACTGGTTCCTGTTCATACTGTAATCAACTAATGCATTTATTTCTTTCTTCACCTCTTCCCTTTCAATGTATCCTGAAAATGTATCAAGGTCTTAGCAGGATTTCAAGGCCTTAGTTAACGCTTATTTTTCCAGCTACCGAAATCCAAATCTAGAACCCTAGCCCCTCTGCTACTTGATGATTCACACAGTATTTAACACACTTTAATATATGAGAGATGATGTCGCATTGTTACATCAGTTGTAACTTAGAATCTAGTTGAATTTTCCTGAGCTTCCGTAGGGGATAAAACCAAACTCCAGCTATTCCAGGGAACAGCCCCACAGGATACAGAAGAAAACAGATTAAGATCAAGGCTTGATTTACTCTGTAAAAATTTTGTTTCATATTGCAACTAAAAATGGAGATGGAAAAACACATGCCTTTGCACAACTATACCTGGCAGACACAGCTTTAACAGCAGACAAGTGTCTTTTTCTAGTATAGCTCATATTGCAGGGGGGAACTGATTGAAGCTTTATCAGCAAAGTGTACTGCTATGTCTTCTTTAGCAGGGAAAACCCTAAGTCTCGAGGAAACCCCTTAAACAGAGTAACAGTACTTGCGACTCCAGCGGGAGCTGGGGATGCAGGCTGAACACCAAAGGCAGTTCGATCCTGCACGTCTAAAATGTCTTTCCTAAGAGGCTCTGAAAACACTCTATAAACAGGGGTGGTGTCACTGGAGCAGAGAAAAAAAATGATTTTCCCTGCAGTCCCCTGTCCCACTGATGGCAAAACTCCCCACTGTGGTTTGCTGCACCAAGACCAGTCCCCCCTCCTGGACACGGAGCTCACCTGCCCTGGCAGGGAAGGTTGTAATCCCAAAAAGCTTGGAGGGGAATTAGCCAGACTGCTTGTGTCAGAGCTGTGTATACTGCATGATTTCTGTAGCCCTGAAACATGACGTGGCATTTGCCCTTGATACAAATTATGTTCCAGAAATTAGCTTTCATTTATTACAAAGTTAGCTTTCCAACCACTGTGACTACAAAGAAACTTGAACACAAGCTGATGCAGTGGTATTTGCTCTCTGAAACATAGTGTGTAAAACTGCACCACTCACCTTAGCAGGATATGAGTGTCAGTGCCTTGTGATGACAATGAAATATTTGCGGTTTTTAGGAAAAAAAAAAACTTGTTTATCATCCCCATCTGACACTGCCTCCCATTCCTTCACAGCTGCTTAAAGAAGCAGCTGTCCTCATTCCAGCTGTATCTCCTTTTGATAATTCTGCAATACTGTTTCATGTTTTCAACCCACAGTTTTGCAGCACACTGGGATTTCAAAAGCCTAGAGGACTTGTAAACCAAATTGCATGCATGCATGAGGAATATTGTTTTACCAGCTTTTTCATTTTATGCATATCCCAGTAAATGCATACATTTATTTAACTAATCAGCAGATGAATTTTTTCTCTTTCAACTTCATATGCTCCAAAATCTAAGCACCATGCTGTCAAAAGTGGATCTAATTTGCTAAAGAATATCTGATCTAAGTAAGTATCCAGCACGATTGTGCTGCCAGTGTCTTTGGGATGGAGGTGTTTGGTTATGGAACATCATTTGCCAGCCATGAAGAGCTGTACGCACGAGCTGCGCGCATCCTGAAGAGACACAATGACTACAACTCTCTCAGGCCTCAGCAAGAGATACAAAGACTGAATTTCAGTGGCAAAGAGATGAAATACATAGTGATATTCTTTGGATGACTTTTTCAACCTTACCCAGTGCACATACCATTAGGCTCCACAGTGAAAAGTTTTAAAAACACCAGAAAACAAAAAAGTACACTCCAACTAACCTCTATAAAGACAAAAAAAAAGAATTTAAAGATATGTCCGGCTACGTTATTGTGCAACAGCTGCTTTGGCCCTAAAACCAATACTTGAAAGTGCTTTGGGGAGCAGGGGGAAGAGGGAGGAGGGAAGAAAAACATCCCAGGCGACCTGCTGTTCTTCCAAGGTGGCACTTCAGAGGCTTTCTCTGCTTCTGAAAGAGCTGGTTCATTGAAATACCTAGGACAAAGGCAGTCTGAGTGCTGATGTTAGCCCACATTGCATCAACCTGGCATACCTTTTTTTCTCTGCTGGGGATAGATGTCTTTGATGACGAGTGACAAGTCTTATCCCTACACAGAATTTCAGGAGTGAAACAGACTTTTTAGAAGCAAGGGTTCAGCTATGAGTCTCTTTAAAGAACTGTTGAGTATCCATCATTAAGACATTGGCAAGGCACTTTTGAATATATGTTTCAAAATATTTAGCAAATGTCACAGGCAGAAGCATTGGGAAAGTCTAATGGAGCTTGAAAGGAGATGCCAGCTCATGCAAAGTTCTTGTTAGTACACTGTTATTGCACATGTGACCCTTGCAGAGACTACTTTTGCTTCCTTGTACGTATCTCAGCCTGCATTACCCAACCTACATTATTTTAATTAATTAAAAAAAAAAAAAGTGCTATTGGGAGTGTCTGGTGCATTGAATCCAGGCTCAGAATTCCTAAATGTCTTTCTGGGTAACTCTGAATGTGTTCTAGTGCTTTTCAGTGCCCCAGTTGTCCCAGCTAAAAAAGGAGTAAAACACTCTGACTTTGTCCTGTTGTGAAGTGCTTTGAAATCCATAAGATTAAAAGAGCTTCAAATCAAAGAATATTATCACTCTACTACGAAGACAAACCCCTTATATATATTGCTGATTTCTGATTGCTTTTCACCCCCTTCACCCCAGAGTGGGAGCTACAGAAAAGGCAAGTCAGGTATTACCTGTCTTATCAGTGGTTTCAGATGAAGACAGAAAGAAATAGAAAGGAGAGAGCCAAAAGGGGGAAGAACTCTCCATCAGTTTGCATCCCCACTTCAGATGAGACTAGTCTCCTCTGGCCCCTGGCATGTGTCTAATCTGGACATAAACTGGAGTTGAATTTTACACTGATGAGAGTACTGTAGTCCATTCTGCCAAAGCTGAGATTTCCACATTGTTGCCAATGTAGCTGAGAGAGACAGTAAATTAAAATACCCTCATTCATCCTGAACTTGCTGGTTCTCGCCATCTGCAGGAATATGTTCTGAACACGAAATGATTTAGAACAATGTTCTGAATAATCAAAGGAATAGCGTGTACAGCAAGTGTTATATTATAATGACGAGTAGCATGAATGAATTGTAGTTGACCTGTAATTTCCCACAGCATTAACTAAAGCAAATATTTCCTTTCTTAGATTATATTTATGGAAATCTAACTGTAGCAGGTCAGAGTGACTTGATACATGGTTGAGGCAACTGAAGATCTTTTTAAAGTCAGACCAGCTGGGAAGAAACTTTCCTCCCATCAGGCTCAAACATATGATCCTGTCACTTGTCGCCTGCAAATATGAGAAATCCAGGTAAGTGGTTGCTATCAGTCACACCGCAGTAGTGCAAAGATAGTCACAGTTAAACTATTTACAGCATACAAGAGGTGTCTACTCAGAAATGCCTTTGGGATGATCACTCCAGGTCAGCAAAGGTAAAGCACCGGCACCAGTGCCCACTTAAGCACAGGTAGAGATTTGGACAAGCTGTAAGATCCAATGGTTTTTAAAATAAATTTGATACCATCCATCAGAAGAATTTACTGTCATTGCTCTAAGTAATGATTTGTTTGTCATACAGAGTACTGAAGTGTGGTTGTGTATAAGGAGATGTATATTTTCATTCATTTGAGAAATGAGGGCCAAAWTCCACCTAACAAAAAATAACATGCTAAATGCGAACATCAGCTACCAGCTACTACCTCCATGTGGCTAAAATAACTTTAGTTCATAATCTTTCTGATTACAGCCTACTGCCAGCCAGGCTTTCAAGAAAAACTGGGCACTCAGTATCACTTTTTCTGATTCATAACAAAGCCTACTTGAAATCCCCAAGAGACTTACAGAGTACAAACTAAAGCTTTCAGGCACTCTCCTTTCCCACCTTTGCTTCCCACTGAGACCCAGCCAGGTGCCTGCCCTGGACAGTCTCTAGGAAGCAGGTAACCAGAATGAGCAGTACCTGGGCACAGTGCAGTTATCTTTACTTAAACAAAGTTTACCATAGTGACAATATTTTTTTCCCATTTTCCTATTTGCCTTGCAAGCATGGGTTGGGGAAAACATTCCCCACCCTCAGAAACAAGCCATTTTTTGAGTGTGAGTTGTACATATTTCGAAACTTTGTGTCATGACTAACTCCCCGGAGCCCATTCACGTTCCAGTCCAACTGACCAGTTTCAGCAAATTTCCAGTGTGCCACCCTGTGTCCCCTGTGCTCTCCTTCAGTTGCTCCTCTCTTCCCTCCTCCCCCTGCCCAGACTGCTGAGGGCATTATGATAGCTAATGGGTGAGAGATGGGGAGCTAAGGGGGGGCAGTTTGTGCCAAAACCCTGGATCTGAACCCTGCCATCCCTCCCCTCCCCTCCTTCCTCCTGCTTCTCATCTTGGGGCATGAGGAACTGACACCCAGCTGCAACGTCTTTGGCTCAACCTTCTCTACAACAGGATATATCAGTGCTCATCACACTCAAATCCTGGTCCCCAGTACAGGATGAGCAGTTGCAGCTCCATTGCTCTCCCCCTGCCACCYGTCCTCCCCTGCTACTGTGGACCGGTGTCCACTGTAGGCGAGCAGTCACCACCAGGGAAATTATCCTGATATTGCTGTATCTTCCTAACTTTAGAAAAGTAAAAACCAGTGGTTGCACAGCAGAATGTCTCTGTTAGAAAGTGAGGCAGCACACAGGCAGCGTGTCTGGAAAAGATTGAGAGATTCCTTTGCTAAAGCCAGAATCACCAGAAACTTTTGCAAAGTAAGCAGCACTACCTATATTTGTATTCCTTCCCTCTCTCCCCATCTGTAACTGCTCTGGAAAAAAGTAAGTGACACTGTAACTGCTGCCCTCATCTTAGTAGCGCAATGACAAAAGCTTACCAGCGTGTATGCAGTAAGCCTCCTTTTCTCTATCTCCTCAATATAAAATAGGCTGCTTCAGCTTACTAAATATTATCAAGAAATTTGGGACTGAGAACACCACTCCCTTAGTAAGGAATATATGCTCTCCACCCAAATGGAAAGAAAGGGTGATTGCTCTGTGGGGAGGGTGACTCAGAGTTTGGTGGCAATACAATGTGCCTTTTGATCACTGCGTTGAACAAACAAAGAAGTCTACAACTGAGAATGCCAATAGCTCTTACTGCATGAGAGGACCATTAACACAGCATTGCCAAACACTTGCACAACATTTTCAACTGATAGATGCCCAAATGCTGCGTAAGAAAGAGGCTGAAAAAATACACACATTTGCTAGCAAATGTTTGCAACATGCCTGTATTATTAATCTCGTTTTACAGAGTGTTGGATATAGGTACAGGAAGTCAAGGATTTGCCCCTGCTGTGGACAGCCACATATAAACACCAGGGACAACCCGGTCCACTGATGTACAACTTAGACACCTAAAGTGATGGAAAATTGATCTGTGATATAGCTCTATTGACTTTTGTTGTGCTGAGCAAATGGAGCTGAAGGAAAGTTCAGTGGGTTAATGTTGCTGGACAGAAATATTATATTAACCTATCATCACAGATAGGTATATATCTTGTTAGCAAGAAAAAATGATTTAAACCCGAAATAAGCCAAGTTACTTTATTGTTATGAAGAAGCTCAGATTTGCAGTTAGCTGGGAAATAGTTTTCATGGTCTATTAACTTAGCCCCCCCCCCCAAATTCAAAGTCTCATATTTTTACAAAATGAAGACAACATAAAAATGTACACACAGTGGCATATACTTTCAAAAATCTTCTGACAAAGGCACCACACTTCACTTCAGACATCAAAAATTGGAAAGATCAAGAAGAATGATAAGAGATATTTAGAAAATGAAGAAAGTTTAAAGGAATATCTCAGTGAAAGAAGTCAGGTTATATGATAACAGATTTTGAACATGTAAAAATGCTGTTGCAAAGAGGGCAGTGATCACTTGCTCTCCATGTCCTGTATAGGCAGGACATTGAGGCGAAGAGATCAGCATTCATCTGCAGAATTGAAAATAACTGTCTAAGGGTAGCCCAGTGATGGAATAAGCTAAGTAGGATGTTTTGGAGACTCTGATATTGAAGGTTTTGAAAAACAGCTGAGACAAACATATACCAGGGAATGTCTAGGTGCAGTTGACCTTATCTGGATCAAACAAAGCTGGTCCTTTTAGCCCTAAATTTCTATGATTCCAAGATACATTCCTGAAATTTCAGTTTTGAACATTTGCCATTTTCTGACAATTTTTTTTCCAAAAATCAAATAGTTAAAAAAAGCTATTTGAAAAGGTCTCCTATTATCTTAATGTTGTCATGGCATGAGAGAAGCCTAGAAAATATTGCTGTGAGGTCTTTCCATAATTGGGAAGTTAGTTTAGGTTGCTAGTGGCTTCTGGCCACCTGGTCCGAAGGCTATTGAGGCCTTCAACAAGTGCAGCTGGACATCTGCTCAATAGTAGCAGCTACTTCAGCTGCTCTTTTTCCTGGACTCTATTCGTAGCTCCTGCTAGTTAGTGTACAACCTAATATTTAGTCTAATAATCCCAGCCAGAAGAAATAACACATCCAAAATATACTGCAAGCAAATGACCTAAGCACAAGTAGGTTTTAAAAATAATGAAGAACATCACTGCAAGAAATTCTTTCTCAATCCCAAAAGCTGAGACTGCTCTCCAAGCGATTTTCAAACCCAAAGCACTGGGGCCAGGGGATGAGAAGGTGTTAAATTTACAGAAGACAAGGTGTAGCAATATGAAAATGTTGGTGTAATCTGAAAGGAGAGTGCTGTGGCCATTCTTTCAATAATCACCTTCTTTGTTAGATTAGTTCCAGTCGTAGGAAAAAGAATGGGCAGCTCTTCCCAAAACACTTAGGAAGTGAGGTCTGATTCCCTCAGCCATCAGTGACCCCCCAGGACTGACTGTTCATCTTCATAGTCATGTCACATATACTTGAAGCTTCTTCTCAAAACACTTATTTGTGGAGGAGACTCAGTGATCCAGGTGATAGCTTTGAAGAAACAGGCTTATATGGTGCATGGACCTGATCCAAGAAGCTGACTGTGGGGGAAATCTTGGAATAGAAAATGTCAAATTGTATGTTTCAACCTTGAAATAAAACCCAGAGATCCAGGAGTGAATTTAATCTGCTGTTCTCAACTTTGGGACACCCAAGTCAGCTTCTTCTATTGACCATGAAGCTAGTGTGAGTGCCGAACCACAAATGCGCTGTCCTTCCAGGCCAGGTCTCTGAACAGTCCTCACCATGCAGCGAGTGGGAGCAGAGGGAGGAGCAGAGCCAGCAGATGAGCATCATAGGCCAGGAAAGAGGCTAGTAATACCGGGACCCAGCTCAGGAGAAGTAATACTTGCTCAAGGGATTAGCTTGGGAGTCAGAATCAAACCCTGCAAGGGGATGGGTGGGGGTGCATCACAGCCTGAACTTAGATCACTTCCGCTCTGGGAGCCTTCATACAAAGGTTGGGAGAGAAACACTTCTGTCACCTCTCTCCTTATAGCTCACAGAACTGGTGACATAGCCCTAACTCACAGCTAGTTTTTGACATTAGGAACGAATATATAGATTTGTCAAGGGTATTCTAGCTCTCCTCTAGCATCTGTCCCTGATTAATACCTCTGGTGGGCCCCTTCTGCAGGCCTTAATGAGAAATCAGGGCCAAATGGTTAGCAGAATGGTTCCTGTAAGTGGGTGGTACTTGATGCAAGAATGACCAAAGATTTGGCTTTTGGATCTATGTACAGTGACAGGGTCTGAGTTATTTCATTGCTGTCTTTTCCCCATGTTGCACTACATGCATCAATGAGAGAGACCACAAAGAAACTGGAAAACAAGCTAATAATTATTCACTTCTGAGTCATGATATTGAAACAGCGAGGATGTAAGTGAAATATTAAGCATGCAATAAAGTGGTTATATAATATGTTCATGATGAATGCAGTACTTACTTAAATAATATACATTAGTTGCATTTATGTAGCTATGATTGGCCACCATAATGTGGTAGTGTTTTGGTTGTTTTCCTTCAGGTTTAGAGTTGTGCTCCACAAAAGTTGAAGCCCAAGGAAAGAGGAACAAGATTGCATTCTACTACCTGTATCCTTGGCTCCCTGGGGACGCATGTGGCCTTCCACTCGCCCACTCATTCCTGTGAAAATTACAGGAAGCCTGAGTGGGTTGTTTTAATTTCCATATGGCTTGTCAGCTCAAAATGTTGGTAACACAAGTGTTGCACATGCTCTGGGCCTGCTTCTCTCTAACCCCTCCATACCAGGGGTTAGAGAGACAACACTGAGGGGTGCATGTGGAAACTGCTCTGCCTCTGGGCAGAGGAAACTCTCTACTTTTGCTGCAACCTTTGCAGTCTGAATCATCAGAGCTGGGTTTGGWTGGAGAGGAAGAACCCTGAATTAGTGCCTTAAATGAGCACTCGAGCAATTCCAAATGAGGTTACATAAAAAAGAGGCCATTTGAATTATGCACGTGCCTGCTTCACAAGCACAGAAACGGATAAACTCCCGAAAGAAATGTCCTTGGTGCAGTCTGAAACAGTAAAGATAATAGTGTAGCACAAATGTTTCTCATCATTTCAGATGTTTCCTCCTGCCTTTCAGTTAAGGTCTGAAATGTATCAATTTTTCTTTCCCAAGAGGGTTTAGATGAGATCCAGCTTCTTGCAAGGACTGCTTCATTATTTTCAATGTACACTGTATACGATCCACAACCTTCTTGGGACCTAGGAAATAATTTATTTGAGATATTGGTAAGCTTTCAGATTGGGAGATAATCTGTAGCTTATTTTCTAGTTGGCTTAAGTGACAAGCACAGTGGGTAGCAAATGCTTTTCTCAAATTTTGGTTTGCAACTTTGGCTTGCCTTTAGCTTTGGGGACCACCTACCAAAAGGCATGTGCACACATGTACTCTTCAGAGAAGAAAATAAGATGATTACTTTAGTAGGGCCCCTTGCAAAAAGCACAAAAATAAATGGCAATTTGTATTTTTCATTTAATAATTTAACTTTTTAGTAAACACTGCCTCCTCCTCCCCAAGTATTGTCAGTCTGAAACTAGACTGTTTGTCAACAGTTATTTTTTCTACACATATCAGGCACTTATAGTAAAAAGTTGCATATTTCAGAACTGATTTTCCACAGAAAAACAGCCTTTGCTGTTTTTCTAAATTTTTGCACAGGACATATCTGGATGGAGAATGCATAGATATTTCAGTGCTCAGAACAATCCTCATGTAAAACAGCTTTAAATTTCCTTTGGTGCCTACTCCTACTTCCACGCCAACTTGAAACACTACTCCAAGTGCCTCAAGTTTCCTGCTTCTAAAGAAAAGTGGAAGGGAAAAGCACAGGGACTATATCTTATGAATTTTTTTCCACAGAGACTTTAATGTCCTTTGCCCAGGTATTGTGTTTTCTTTTTTGTCTCGTCAATTATGTTAGCATAATTTTCTGATTCTCCTTTAACAGGAATATAAAGCAATTATTTCTGCCAAGTAGTTGTGACTTTCTGCATACTAATTAGAACGGAAAACTAAAATGTCCTCAAAGAGGAGAGGAAATGTGTCATACATTGGCAGATCACTGTAGAATATTTATTAGAAGCCTGTGGTTAGTGATTTCTCATCAAATCATAAGTAGTTAATATTTAAGCAAACGACATGAAATCTTTCTTTGTTGCACATAATAACAACATTGCTAAGGAAGGAAGAAAAAGCCCCAAGCCACCAAGACAGACTGAGGGGGTTTATGACTAAACCTAGCTCCTTGTGTTGACTTCGGCCTCAGCTCTTGACTGGACCAGACAAAAAGAACATTTCTTCCCATTAGTGTTTACCTGCCCTTCTCATCCASTTTTCAGTGCAATTTGCAGGACTTGAAAAAGAGCATGTAAAGCCACCAAGCATCCCCAGTCCACTGAGATTCCTGCCCTCTTCTCTTTTTGACCTGGACAGTGTTTGCAGCAGCTGTTCTTGTTTGCAGAGGACATTCCTGTTTGCCGATTTCATTACATCCCGGTACAAGTTCTGACACGGTCATGCTGGTCAGTTCTTCATATACAACCTTTTGGTAAAAGCAGTGTCCCTCAGGACAAAATGGCTTACAATCTGCTAGCAGATCGACCTTTGAGAATTCAATTGCCTGACTATTATTTTCTGATTGCGTACATTCCCATGTTTCTGCAGGGGCTTTTCCCTCTGTGGAAATAATGATAGCATCATTTCAGAAGCAAACTGTTCCTCTATTTTTCTTCTGCAGAAGAACAAGGCAAGAAATACAGCATATTTTGGAATCTGGACACTAACATGCCATTGCAAGTCCCACATATAGCAAGCTTGAAACTGTTGGTATGCTCAGTCTCTTTGAAGCACAACATATTCATGAAACAACTTTAGTTTTAACGAGGTTTAAGTTCAAACTTTTATCATGAAGACTTTGAACAGAGGAAGTCAGCATTAGTTTACATTTCCAAAGTAGTGTGCTGCTTTAAGCCACTCAGCCTTAGCCCCTCTCTCATCCAAGTTCCCAGCAAATGGATCCAAGCTGCATGGGTAAGAGAGGAATACTAGAGCTTCATGGTTTTCCTATTGGTCTCTCCAGTGAGTCACAAGAAATGACACTTTTGTTGGCAGCCTTGTGGTTGGGGTACTGTGTGTCTCAGATTGCTCAGATAGCTAGTTTTTATCCACTACTGACTAAGTTATCACTGAACTTGCTTATTCCTTTAGAAGTTGCTTTTTGGGGTCATTTGTCAGTGCTGAGTCAAGAAGTGGAATAATCTCTCAAGCTAAGACAGCATCAGTGCACCATTGTGTTACAAAAAAGTCATGTCACTTTTACACCACAAAACCTCAAATGGTTTTGCTGAGCAATTATGAGCTATGGATTTGACCTTTATCCTTGCCCAGCTTGGTGCTTTGCCTCTTCTCCAAAGGGAATTTTTGCGCATGTAGGTGGTTTATGGGGAATCTTTTTTTCCCAATGCAGCAGTATTATTAGGAATGTTGGTAAAAAGCCAGGTCAGCTTACAGCTTTGGAAATGGCACCATCCAACCACAGGACAGTAAATAATAATTAAAAAAATTTAAAATTATGCTTTTTGTAAATATGTGGTTATGGTGGAAGTAAGAGGAAAAAGAGGCAAGAACTCCTCTTCTTAAAGTCCCTGTGGACCATTTCTTTTGTATATGGGGGCACAGGTAACTGTTGCAAAAGGATAGTGTGCATTTTGTTGCACTGTACTGAAAAAAAACCCCTAATCTAATTTTTGAAATCTGATGGTTTAAAACAAAGCAAGACAAAAAAGGTAAGCTGAGAAAAATATTACCTTTTTTTTTTTTAAATGTCATTTAATATCATGAGAGGAAGCAGTCCATTCCTATAAAACCTTAAATACATGATGATAAGATGGGAAAAAGAATGTGCATTCTTTGTTGTACCATCATGCCATAAAACTTCCAGTAACATATTTCAGTGCTCTATACTTTTACTTCATAAGGACATGCCAAAATAGCATATAACCCTGTGCCTACTGCTTCTGCATTCTACCAGAGGCCTTCTGCATCCGAGGTGATCAATCCAACATCTCTGATCAAAATATAGTTTCTTAAAAATTGTTGTGAAGAGGCTTAAGAAATAAATATAAGCTTAAATACAGCTTGAATCAGAAGTTCCAACTTCATGGTGTAGACAGAAGAGGATCATTAGCTTAAAAACCTGTGGGTGTCTATTTTTTTCTGGATGTGTGGTTGTGGGATTTGGGGAAGGTTTTGGGGTAAATCGTGATGTGCTTTGTAAGTTCTGTGGGCTGGGAAGAGTAAATGGCTAGTATGAAAGCTTTAGATGTCATTAGTGGAGATTGTTTAAACACCCACACCATATACAGCTTTAGCATTGGAGGGCAGAGACAGGAGGAGCTGTCAAAAGCAAAATAATGAAAAGACTATTGGAACCAAAAATTGTATCAGTAGGTATATTGGCATCTTAAATATTTTTGGTGCCTTTATATTCCCTTATATAAACTCAGCATGTCGTCCTCTAGTCCAGACTTTTCTGATAGCTCTAAGAATTTTTAAGCCTTCCAGTTTCACCAAATCCATGCCCAGCTATCCATGTGTTTCCCTTGGCAGGAGGCCTTTCCCAGCAGTGTAACTCTCCTTAGCACCTCTCTATCTGAGACTGTGGCGCAGGGGAAAGCTCTGTATCTAACCTAAGCCCATGTCCTGCCTTGAAAATATTGTCTAAAGCCTTTAGGGCAATTACTTGGAAATCATGGGACTATGAAGTAGACACCCAATAAATTATGTTTAAATCCAAGAAACTACATAGAGGATTTTTTTTCTGGGATTGGTTATTTTGACAGGGACAAGACCTGAAGTTTGGTGCTGAAGTTTGGTGGAGGCTTTGCCAAGGGCCTCCTCTCCTTGCTGCCCTGCTGTGACTTTGCCCAGCTGAGGCTGAAGGAACATGAAGTGTAGAGTTGTTTTACTTCAATCTGACAAAAGCTGACTTTGGAGAGAAAATGGACAACTAGGATTATAAATAGATGAGCATGGAAACTGGTCAATGGGAAGGATGACTTGAGGATTAAAGTTGTTTTGTGGTGTTGGGACACTCACAAACAAAACTGACTGGATGCATTGCAAAATTAGACCTTCCTGTCCTTTTATACAGCCACCAAGATCAAAGATGGAAGAGAAAATATTTTCCCAGCCCTAGAGCAGCTCAAGCTTCAGCTGGTTAAAATGCTTCCCCCAACTTCAGACCATCTATAAAATTTTACAGTTTAAATAAACAAGTTCTTCCCTCTCTGCCTCTCATATGGGAGAGAAAGACCCTCTGGCTGTTTGCTTAAAAATGTAAGCAGAGCTGCAAATAGGCCTTTCCTCTGAGAGAGACAAAACCATTCTTTTATATTCTTTAGCTCATGACCCAGATATATCCACTTGTGGCCCTTCTCGGCCATATTCATCCTGCGAGTAGCACAGAGGTATATGCATCTCACCATACAGTGCTCCTGTGGAGGGGGCACATCCACTTGCCCTGCRAGTTATATACTGTCCCTGCTGGTAGCAATAGCCCAAACGGGTGCAGGTGTAACTCCTGCCAGGCTCCTCTGCTGAGTGGTGCTAACCCTTTCTGGGGTCCCTTTTGCAGACAGACTGTCACTGCTGGCTTGGTCTGCCTCCAGAGGGATGGGACACGGGGTGCTGGGGCTCACAGGGACATTTCCTGCCTGCCTGAAGCTGCACATCTGCTACCTGTGACTAGGAGGCCTGGCTTGATGGGCCCAGCTGTGCTGTGTGCTGTGATGCCTGCTCACTGTGCACCTGCTTACTTGCTCCTTCTTGCACCTGGGCCTCGAACTGGTATTTTAACAATGACCCATAAAAACAAGCTGTTCAGTCTACAGATTGTCATGCTTTCTGGCAAATGATGATGTGCCTGTTTCCTTCTCAGCTGGATTGACTTTTTTTAGTACTGGATGCACAGAGGTAGGTCTGTTTTCTTGCCCCCCCCCCTTTTTTTTAAATACATCTGCTGTGTGGCAAGCTGTAGAAACAATGATTTGTCAAAGAGAGATCAAGGGAAGAGCAGGCAAGTTTCAGTTATGTCTCGCTTGAATTGCACTGAGAACTAGAAGATCCCCATGGCTGATAAGGCTGTGCTGAAAGATGTTATTTCCCTTTCCTCTTCCCATTCAGCCCTCCTAGTTGCCTGCAGCTTGAGAGTAGAGGAAGAAGCTTGCACTCTCCTTTAGAAACACTGTCTTTGGTAGTCCCTTCAAACATGGCAGGAATTCCCTCTGTCTCATACTGCTGTTCTCCTTTGCTCCCTGTCGGGACCTCAGAGGAATAGAAAACAGCAATATTTCCTTAGAAGTATTGCTGGTCTCCATAAAACCAATGCTTTTCTACAAAGCACTGCATGGACTAGGTGGAATTCATCCTGGCTGAGTCTCTGCTTTGACAAACTAGCTCCTCTGGTGTAAAAACGGAGTGGAGAAACAAGCCCTTCAGGTCCTGCTTGTTGGTGCAGGTTGGAGGAGGAAGGGTTGCGCAGAGGCAGTTTCAGCCCAAGCTGGTCCCAACGTGGAGCTATCCTGGTATGGGGGTGCTGCCAGGGTGGGAGCGCTCATGCCACCGGTGCTTCTGAGGCATACCCCAGTGAGGATGGGGGAGCAAGGGAGTTACTCCATTTGAGGGTTGCAGAGAAAATTGCCCTTCTGGTGAACCTACTCATTTTAGGGGTATTGGGCACAAATGCAGTGGGGCTGAGAACTAAGGACAGCTGGGGGGGTTGTTCAGGTTTGGGGGCTCTTGTTTTGTTCTGGGATTGTTGAGTTGGTCATTGAGTTGCCGAGTTCATCTGCTCCTGCTCTGAGACACAGGGTTGTGCAACCAAAAAGTGTGTGGGAGTCTGTAYGGGCAGAAGCTACGCTGCAGCGGTTTGAGGTGAGGGAAACTTAAATGAGAACAGCAGATCAGTGCCCGGATCGTTCCTTATATGGCTGTCAAATGTCTGTAGTGTGTTGCTTGGTATATTACTTACAGTAAGAAGCTTCAGGTGCCACATTCTTGCACTGCTGTATATCAAAAGCTATTGCTGAGGTTGCACTGAACTGTGCTGAGCCTGGGCCAAAATGATGGAGGTATCTGGGAGTCATTCAAATACTGATGCTTTTGAATAGCCAGCCCTCATATGGTCTGAAAAACTGCTGGCAAAAATCCCTCCTGTATCAGTGGCTGCCAAAGGCGGTACGTAGTCACAAGGAAGCCCTGTCCCGCCACTGGCCGCGTGCCCCCTTGCAGGTGGCAGGTCCTGCCGTTCCCCTCCGCAGCTGGTGGGAGCAAGCAGGGCAGGGCGCTCTCAGGACATGGTCCCCAAAAGAGATTAAACTTAGCCAAGGTCAAATCATTTTTTATATCAGGCCTTGATTTGTTTTTGCTGCTTTGGCTGAGAACATCTAGCGGGAGTGCTCCTGCTTGCCAGGAGAAAACGTGGTCTCTATCTTAACTGTGGTGAAACACTGACTGCCAGATTGTGAACATCACTTGTTTTAAACAGCACCTATTTATGTTTTCAGGGCTTGTTTTTAAGCTTTCTAGAATATGCTGCTACTGGCAATCATCCACTAGCTCTGCTTCTCTGGGGGCTTAGCTACCGCGAATCATACTGAGAGAGCAGGCCATGTTCTTAATTGCTGAAATCCTGCTCTTCTGTAATATGGGATCTTAAAGTGCAGACATCTGCAGCTTTCCCAGCCCCACAAAAATGATGTCTAACAGTGCTGCGAAGATCAATTTTAAACCAAGAAATTCAGTGCAATCAGGAGGATGTTTTGACTTACTAGTAATATATTTTAAAGGCAAACAAATATTTTATATATATATATTTAGAGAAAGTGAGAGAGAGACTGAGAGATAGAGCTGTAGATGTGTCTGGCAACTTTGGTACTCTAAAGTCATGTCCTAAAACACATATTTCACATCTGTGATAGTATGAGTTTTTCTTTGAATGTAATTATTAGTTGACATTTTTATAAATAATGTTTGAAGCCTCAAATTAAAGTTTTCTGTTTGGGTTTTTTTTTTCTCCTGTCTAAAGTGTCTGTCAAATACTTCTGACCCTTGGGAGCCTAAAAAAGTGATAGGATTTCTCTAGCCCTTCAGTTATTCTGCTGCCAGATTACGCTTGGATTCGCTGTTCTTCATTTCTCACTCTTTTCTGAAACACTGCTTTTTCTTTTATATCCTCTGTTCTTAAGCATTGCCTATGCCTTGAATGCTAGGCATTTTTACATCTTTGTTACTATTGTAAGAGCTGCTGTAAATAATCCCCTGAAAAGATCAAAGATGTAACAACACTGGTTTTGAAACAATTGGGTTTTTACTTCATAGTACAGCCTGAGCTGCCTTTGTTTTTCTTGGAGCTCCCAGGATCTCATGATGAGGATAGCACAGTCTCTGGTCTTTTCATGCTGTTGAATTCTACATATCTCTGTGTTATGGGACCATCTTAGGGAAGAAAAAGAGGCCATTGCACAATACGTCCAGAAATGAATCTATCTAGGGAGACCTAACAAACATCCAGGCTCCTATACCCATGACCAGTCACTTTGACTTTGAAGTTATGGTAATAAAGCAGTGAAGGCATGTTTAAATTAATTGCTAAATGACTAAGATAAAAGAAAGTTAATTGAGACATTATAAGCTATATTTCATGGAAAGGAAATGGAGAATGCACAGACTTCTTRTTTTTATGGCAAATGTAGTATAGTGGGTTTGTGTTGAAGGCTTCCTGACCACAGCAAATTCCCAGAGGGAAGAGTCTTCAAACACAACAAAATGACAGAAAGAGGGCTTCTCTAGTTTGCGTTTTAAAGTAGCCTCTAGGAGTTAATGGTCACATTTAAATCGGGTGTTAGTGAAACCAGGTAAATATTATATGCATGAGCTTGGAGGAATGTATAGGCTTGTCTGGAAGACGTTCAAGAGGAACATGGAAGCTCTGTGGTGTGATGTTAGATRCATCCTGTTATATATAGACATACTTCTGTTATTAACCTATTTTATATATATATATTTTTTACTTTTACTGGAATTTAATGCTGCTCTAGCAACGGGTACATGCACCCCTCCAAGCTCTTCTAAAAAACATTTTGGGATGTTCACAGAATGGAGGTGGACTGAACTGCTGTGAGAAGAAGGCAGCATCTATAAGTAGCAGTCTAAAATCTTTCTCTTGTATTTGTTATGCTGGTCTCTCCTATTCTGCAGAGTGAAAGCAATTTTATGCAACTTCTCCATTTTTAAGTTACCTTATGGAAGATTCTGTCTCAGGTAAATTACATGTAGGACTTGTGCTTCATTAACAGCAATTTTAAAAGTACTTTGCCCACTGTGATAAATCATGCATCTCTGTAAAGGCATGGCTCAGAGAAGTAGAGTAGAAACAGTTGTATAAAGAGTCACCGCAGCAATTCTGACCACCTTTTCTGTGTTACAACAATTATATGATACTCGTGACAATGAAATGCAGGAAGTGTATAAAATGGAGAACAGAAGGATAAGTGAAATCTGCATCTATCACAAAACTAGGCATAGTTGAAACAAAGCTGTATTTCCCACAGGCTGCACATGCAATTTATTAGGCTCAGCTGTGAACAGTCACTTTTTTGCCTTGTGTTTTTTTTTTTCTTTTAAGAGGTTTTTTTTGCTCTTTTTTCTTTCTTTCTCCATAACAGGTCTCCTCCCTTAGTAAAAGCACGCTGTTACTGGTTTACACAAGACCATTTACTGAATGCGCTCTGTTCTCTTCCATGCCAGCTCTTGTTATTGTTTTAAACCACTCGGCGCTTTCCCAACCGTATCAGACAAAATATAAATAATTGTAGGGTAGCAGCCTTGTGCTTTTCCCAGTGAGAAGAACTAGATAGGACTGAGGTATTTCGTGATGCCTGATAAAGAAGGTGTGCATATATCTATTGCATCCCAACAGGGGATAAAGGAACAAAAAAGCAGGTGAAGGCTGCTTCAGAAGAAGGCTATTTGTGTGGCTTTTAAAGAAAAAAAAAATAGACTTCTGTTCTGGCAGAAAGATCAGCAACTGCATTTATTTTCATCTCTTGCTCTCAACCTTTCATCYGTATTTTGAATCCTTCCACTGTTGCCTCCTTGCACATGGCACCTATTTCACATTTCTTGTCCCTGCTTGCTCTTGGGGCTCTGTGCCAGGCCAGTCAGCTTTTACCTCAGGCCATGTGTCTGAGAGCATCTTTCAGAAGGGATCATGAGAAATGGACCTGATGCAGAGTGCAGGGGGTAAAGATTTAAGTCACTAATACTTGTAGAGCGTAGGGGGAGCTCTGGATAATAGATGGTATGAAAACACCTAGTTTTCTGCTTAAAAGCAAATTTTATTCTTAGCAGATTTTTCAGAATATGAATAGCTTTTTAAAAATAAACTTGCAGCTAAGCACGCATGTGCCTACTATAACAGGGCAGAGTGAGATAAGCTTGCATTAAGTTTCTATGTCACCCTGCTCCTACGCTGTAAATTCTCTTTTTGCAATCAGGTTTTCCTCAAGGGCCTCATTTGCTAACAACATTCACTAGCAAGTATTATTTGTGCGTGTTACCATGGACTGAGACTAAGTAACCTCATTCTCTTTAAATCTCTAACCTGCTCCTGGTGTGAGATTAACAATTTCAAGGGACATTCAAAGTTTATAGAACAGCTCTTGGCTTTACAGGAACAAAATGTCATGGAGACGCTGCCTCTCAGCTCCCTCCCGGCAGTGGCAGTAAACATTTGATGCATGTACTTTCCATTGAGCTCAGTATCCTTGGGTTGGTTTGGCACATCTGCTCTCCTGGAGAAGCCTTACATTTGTGATAATGAGATCACAGAACTGTAAAGCAGATCTTCCCTAATCACTTCAGTGAGGTTGTTGTGGAAAACAAAACAAGGAGAAAACATGGAAAGACTTTAAGGTGATGCACGTAAACATGAGGCCTTTGGTCCTCTTGACTCCACATGTCCTTAAGGTGGATAACAAAGTGGGGCAAGTTATCCTGGCTTTCTGTGATTTCCCCTGGATTTGCTCTGGACTTTTTATATAAAAATCCCATGTCCTGATTCTTACTATTCTTTATGCACTATGGCTTGGGAGCAGCCAAACCCATAACTCTTAAGAGATGTCAATGTTGCCATGCTGGTGCTACGGCATCTGGCCAGCAAAGGTATATCAGCGGGCAGGACCTCCACTGCGTGGCATGGTACAGCAAGAACCGCCAAAATTAGCATTGTTTGTTTGCTCTCAAATGCAGCCGCCTGCCCATCCCACCACGCAGTATCCCTGAACCACAGCAAGCCATGTCACCTTCTGCCCACGAGCGACCCTGAGCTCCCTGAGGCACAGGGCCAGTGTCTAGCGGCTCTCTGCTAAACTCTTATTTGACTTGCAACTGTTCTCGCTGGGAAGTTTGGCCACACCTCTGAGAGCTGTAATATTGCATGCTCCTGCCCTAACACTGGGCAAAAGGGAGAAAGGGAGGGAAAAAATACTGTAGAACCTCTATGCCAATGCAGTGCTATTGAGGGAGGCCTTCTGCAGGTTCTCCCTGCTGGACGGCCTAAAGGAACCAAAGCATAATTGAGAATCAAGCCAGTTATCGTTCACTCCAAATATGGGCAAAAATTATACAGAAGCAGCTACATAACATGCTATTGCCTCAAAGGAATAGAAAAATGACTTATTCTTTCAAATCTGTGCAGAGATACTAAATTCCAGAGAAAAAAAGCACTGATAGCAATCCACTATAAAAACAAGATTAGAGCCCAGACAAGGTAGACTTGTTCTTGTTCTCTAAACAAGAAATTTATTAGCCCACACAAACCATTCAAAAGAGCCTAACCAGGTAATTAAAGTCCAAAATTCTGCTTTCAAGGTTTTGTCATATATTACTCCCTGTTTGTTTTTTATTGTGCAAGCTCAGACACTCCAGTGATAAACTATTTGCTCTGTGGCCTTGCTGTGGTACATGAAAACTTTCCATGACTGTATTGCTGTAGAACAGAAATAGCTAGGCATGTCCCAAACAGCTTTCGAAACTCAATTTGGATCCTGATGAGAAGAGGAATTGTTCAAGGCTCATCAGTGTCCCATACAGCTTGCTTGTTTCTTTAAATGTGTTATATGAAAGACCATGAAATGCTGGAAAGAGATTTTATTTTATTTCTCTTGATAGCTTTTAGAAGGGTACAATGCTGTGCAACCCTAAGAAATTTTCTTTCAGAATGATGAAGGGAGAGAGAGTGTTCCCCACGTGTCCCAAATGTTGTACTGTATTGAAGCATAAAGGGATCTTCCCTATTTTTCAGGAAGGAAAATTATCTTTTTATGTTAATTTTGCCCTCATGTATTGGAAAATGGAGTGTTAAACTATTTTTCCTTCTGGAGTTTTCTATAGGCAAAATTTTTGTCAAAATTCTTTCCTGGTGCATAAGGAGTTTCAGATATGGAGAGATGAGAAGAAAGTGATAACTATTTTCTGGCTCAGTCACTGAGCTTGAAATCAGAAAATCTGACTTCATTCCTTCTTCCTGCCCAAAGCTCCTTGGGTGACTTCAGGTGAGTCACCTAATCGCTTCATGTTTGCTGTCCTTCCTTGAAGGACACCTTCAATTCCCACCATCTCCTCCTCCTTTTGATTTCACTGGGACATAACCTTTAGAGCTAAAAAAGGTAAAAAGTGGCTGTAGTGTATGGATATCAAACCATATCAGACTAAYTTGGGATTGTATCAGATTACTCCTTGTTTTCCAGGCAGCTGGAACTGGTACTAAAATAATTGTATCTTTAAGAAATAATCCTTTATAATTTATATGTGAGATCAAGAATATTCATTACTTAACTTTTCTTCCTCTGGTTCATGCTGGAAGTTTTCAGGTAGTTTTAATGGTTTATTAGTATTAATAATCTTTTTGGTTTGGCTGATTGATTGCTAGCTGGGCCATTAAGCCACGTAGAAAATACTCTTCTGTTTATCTTTGGAAGCTTTTTCTAATTTTTTTTTTTCTTTTTCCCCCCTACAGATATAGCCAAAGTGACTTCCAAGAAAATATCAAACTCAGAAATTGAATTGTAGTCAGTAAAGAGCTTGGGAAAAAAACATTCAGTGGTTGGTAGAGGGTTGTGGAATTTCACACCTTCAAGGAGAAGGCATAAAACTATTGGTGGATTCAGGTTTTTGTATTAGCTAGATGCCAGTTCTGTAAATCTATTACCAGAAACACTGTCCCTGTTAGCAGTCTCAATAGCAAAGAGAATATTTAGACAACTGATGCTAGACAGATTAAGCTTCCTTCCCTACAAGTGACCTCATCCACAAGCACTGCAGAAAGCAGTATTTCTGAAGCGTAGGCACTGTTGCTGAAGTCTATCCATTCTCTGGAATACCTGAAGGCTTACACCTCTAGGTCTATCCAAATTACTTGTCGCTCATCTACCACCCTCATCATCTGAAACCCCACAAAGTTGCCAGACCGTTGCCATCCATTGGTCAAGCAGGAAAAAGCTGAACCTAAGATATTTCTGTATACGGGGCCTTTTCTATGCACTCATCTGCGTGGCGGCATTCTCTGCCTCAATGAACTCCCTTTTAGCATAGTTTGTATTTTAGAAGTTCCTTTTCTCAGCTGTCCCTCTGGATCTCTCATTTGACCCTATATCCATAACTTCTGCTCCTTGGTTCTGCCACAGGCAATCCACATCCATGTCATCTGTCTCCTCCCTCACCTGAGGCCATGACTATCTCTCTCATCAGACTTGCCCAGTTTACCTGCATTTCATACACTTCCAAAGACCATAAAGAGCATGGGACATGGCAGCATAACCCTGCCTCCTGGGCCAGATGGGACTGCACCGTAGCTTCTGGTACTGCGTTTCTCCATAACCAGTAAACTAGAGTTCCCAGAATCCTATTCCCAATGAACACATGGAGAGCAGAACCCTGAGCTAAGCACCGTTTGGAGGAAAAATACTTTACCACTTCAGAGCTTCTGAACTGGAAACTTGGAGATCTTGTTATGATTGATTCAAGGTTTCCAGCTGTGACACTGTGACCCGCTGTTTCATTTCAGTGATGTTACTTCATAATATATAAGCAACTTAAAGTTTCCCAGGAAATCATAATGCTGTTTAATAAACAAATAAACTATGTCTCAGATTGTGGATCTGAACTCAACAGTCCAAACCTTTTTGAATTTGTACATCTCCTGGTCAGTTCAGGTTCTGTGAGCCTCTCAGTCAAATCTGGCAGAGCATCAGCACCCTAAGCAGGTAACTTCCTCATTAGCTCCTGGGGTCCAAATTAGAGGATTAGAAAAGGCAGCATCTGGTTTTTCAAACACACCGTTGAAGTTTAAGGCAGATTTGGGGAAGTTAAAGAAAGAGAATTAGAGGAGGATACAAATTGCTTCGAGAAAGGATGAGGAAAAAATTTGCTGAACCGACCGCTTTTCGCAAACTCTTTCCCTGCATAGGAGCTTGCACCAGAAAGCCTCCCTTTGAATGCCTGGGTGCCTGATAAAGAAAAATAACAAAGTAAGGCATAAAATCAGATTCTGATGTTTAGTTGATGTAAGGTGTAAATAAGCATCGTATATACCTGTTACCCATTTCCAGAGAAGGAAATGTCATGTGTTGCATTTTGGAAGGTAGAGAGATTCCTTGGAAATCCAAGTTATTACCTCTCTGCACAGTGTTCAATTTGTGGCATTAGAGCACTGCACAAGTAGCCTCTTAGGAGCCTTGGCAGCTGTATTGCAGGCACTTGGAATTAATGTAAACAGTACAGGTAAAGGGCAATGATAACCACAGTCATCTGCGTACCTGAGAGTCGCACTGTTAGGACAATATTTACTTTGGGGACCTGACACTTGGCTTTGAGCTAATTTCTTCCATCTTCATCTGTGATGAGAAAGAGGGCTGGAAGGAGTGTGGATGGGATTAGTGTTTCATGGTGGAGCAGGGTAGCCATGCTGGACGAGAGAGTGGAGTGTGGCTGGGAAAGACAGGATGGGATGGAATCAGAAAGGAAGAGCTGAAATGGGGCTTTTGTGGTTTGTTTTCTTAAAAACAGGTTGAATTTCTGGAGGCTGCTAAAGGCCAGTGTGGGGAAAGAAGTTTGGCAAACATGAGGGAAGAGGGGAGCAGATAGGGAGAGGCACTGTTCAATGAAAAAATAGTGCTTTCTTTTCTTTCTTTCTTTGAAGAGGACAGTCCCAAATTTGTCACACAGTGCATAACCTTGCCTTTCCCACAGTACCTCATCACTGAGCCAATCTCCATAGCCCTCACTTTTTTTAAAAGTATCCTAGAAAATATTTTCGTCTTGCCCCCTATATGTAACCTAAACCAAAGAGTATTTATTTTGAGAAGACTTCAGATGAATGTGGAAGAATTTGTCTATAAGAAGCAGTACTAGTGAGGAAGGGGGAGGTGATTTGAATAATTAATTTCTTGGGGCAAACTGAACAAACATGTAGGATTTAATTTCAAAAGGGAATTGAGAACCTGCAGCTTTCTCTGAAGATGGACAGAGTTTTAAGTGTGGTGCAGCATGAAGAAATGGATTTTCTGGTTAGAAAATCTTGCACCATGTATCTGAGACACCTGAGGAATGTCAGAAGCTGCACATATCATATAGAGCATGGAAAAACAGAAGCATGTTCCAGAGCAACACTGCAGCTCCCAAGCAAGTGCAGGGTTTGGTGGGGAGGAGGGCACTGGAGGATGCAAGTTAGCCTTGCATGAAATTATAACTGGCTGTGTTGGAGACTTTCTGCAACAGAAACCGATTGTATCTTTTATCCATATAAAAGTGGATGGAAACATTACTCTGCTGGTCAAGTTTGGCCTGGAGCTGTAATTTACTGCAAATCAGGGGAATAATTCTTTTTTTTCCTCCAAAGATCAGACTGTTACAAGAAATATAGAGACATTTTTATAGTAGGATGAGTTTTCGGGGCTGTAACCATGGAGGCATACACTCCAATCCTGTTACAATTAACCTCTTCACTGCTGTTAGAATGCAAATATACTCTGGCAACAAATCTTTCCTGATAATATTCCCTCTTCTAGGCATCATTGCATTGCCTCTTGGTCATTCATATGCGGAAAACCATCTGGAGCATACTACAGGGAAATGCTCCACACAAGGGGCTTCTTAACACCTGCTGTGGCCCATGGAATATTTGTATGCTTGATTCCTTTACAGTCCACAGTGTGGGAATATACCAACTCAAGGCCACTGAAAAGAAAAGAATACCAGAGAAGAGGCATAATAAATAATACTAACAAAAGTTAGGGAGGATGTTAGACTTCATGCTCCAGGACTTACTCCAATTGCTAGTAGGTAGAATTTGGATCAAGACTTTAATGTGTGGGGGATAGGGAGGATGCTATTCTCTCACACTTAACTACTGGAAGCTTCATTTTTTTTTTGTTAATTTGTCTGTTAATCCATTCAGTGAAGCGCTAAAGGAGGAAGACTTTCTTTTCAGACACTTCTAAGTGCTTTTCAGTTCTCCTCACGGGATTTGGAGAGACTCAAATACTGCTTTTGTTGACCCAGTTTAAAGTTTAATTCTGTTTTTAAATTCAGTGAAATTATGGATGTGACCTGGATACAGACCTGTCTAAATGTGAGCAAAACCTGGCCCATAGTTTGCCAGATCGGCCCATAGACTGCCAAATCTGCTGAACTTACTTTCAGATGAGTGTATCCTGAGGTACTGTCTATGTATGGGTGTGTGTGTGTATATATATATATATATATATATATATATCAGTAAGCAAACGTGCCCTTTTGAGATTGTCTCTCTGTAAGCTATATTACATTCTTTCTTATGAAGCTCTCTCACCGGAGTTGCTGTGAAAGGGTCACTGAACTAAAAAAAAAGAACTACCTTGACTTTTATTTGCTGATTGTCAGCTGATACAATGCAGTTCATTCGATCCCAGGCTAATAAAGCACTGAAGAAACATTGCTATGAAGAAGTTCTGACCTAAGTGTTTTCTCATTTTGTTTAAGCTTTTATAAAATCCTGTTCAAAGGACGTTCTAATGGAAATAAAGCATTAAGACCTAATCCCTAGTGGGAGGTACCCAAACAAAACATTTGGTAGAAGCAGACATTTCAAACTGCTTTCACTAATGGGCCAAGATCAGAGGAACTTTTCAGGATTTCAATTTCACTTCACCCTGGGAATGACATTTCTGATATGTAAAACAAACTGCACCATAATAAAAAGACAAAAGCTAGAAGCACTCTGAAAAGAGGAGGAAATCTTTTTTCCTCTCTAA
This sequence comes from Apteryx rowi, assembly GCF_003343035.1. Taxonomy (NCBI): domain Eukaryota; kingdom Metazoa; phylum Chordata; class Aves; order Apterygiformes; family Apterygidae; genus Apteryx; species Apteryx rowi. The sequence continues at coordinate 757,585 of NW_020447864.1, forward strand.
TGCTCCCTCAGGGCAAATTCACCTGTGTTTTCCTGCTTTTCATACATATTGAAAGGACTTCTTCCTATCACCATGTTCTACAGTAGCTAAATATGCAGCAATAAGAGTTACGCTGGTAGGGGCGCACAAAGTGGAACAGAATCCCTTTTGGACTTTCTCAAATATTTTGTAAAACAAGGTTGGTAAATCAAATTAAACATGTGGTCCTGAAATTGCAGAAACATCCAGTTACTGAAATGATTATAATGTCTCCTGACTAAAGATCAAGTTTTTTGCTTATAAGCAAATTTTATTGTGGTGATCTGTTCAGACAAACAGTTGGTTTTATATTTTCATGTAACGTTTCTGCTTTTTTTCCAAAGGTTATATGACTTCTTTCTGTAACTGTGGGCCTGGAAGGACCTGGCCTTTTCTCCTGGGCATAGATACTACTGCCAACACTTACTTCTTAGTCTCATTACTTATACCTCACTTTGGGTGAAGACAGGTGATATCTGAATTTAATTTGGAAGCTTAGACTTGGGTGTCACCCATCTGATGTGCCCTCCCTTTCACAATGTACCAGCTTTGAGTGACAAAACTTGTTATATTTAGGATTGAATTATACTGGAGAATGCCTCTTTGCCATTCCTTTCTGACCTAGGTGCAGTTGGTAAAAAGCTTTCAGTTGGTTCAGCCTTGGTTTAAAAGGGGAAGATCTGGGAGTCTGCAGTTCATTCACCCAGCCTTCTCTGGAAGGGTCCTAATCTGCTGCCATTCAACTTGTGCTGAAAAACTGTTTTCTCTCCCTTCTCCTCCCTCCCGCCCCCAGTGTTTAGTGGTAATGAAAGCAAGAAAAGGAGATTCTGAGATAGTTTAGAATTTTATTTGTATATGTTTAGGATTTCTTGAATATATATATATATTTTTAATGCTACCCTAAAAAAACTGTTTTTGTTGGCCCTGGAACCCACAGAACAGCCTGAAGTCACATTTCTTATTCAAACTTGTACATAAAATTAGTTTATAAATAAAAAAAGTCTCCCAATATTGCTAGAAGTTGACCCTCATGCTGTGTGCCCACCAGGAATTCCATTCCAAAGACTAATGCCTTTTTCTTTGAACTCAAGTTCTGGGTGGCTGTTTTTTCCTGACCCTTGAATCTGACACTTGGAGCACAACATACCATCATCTTGCAGTATAGCACACTGCGAAAAGCTTGGGATGGAGTTAAATGTTATGTTGGTTACTGAATAAACCAACCTTTTCCCAACAATTTTTTTCCCCTCTGATAATCACTAGTGACTGTTTAAAAAAAACAAACAGCATTTGTTTGTTAGATTCAAAAGACCAGCTCTCAGAGGAGTTAATGTAATGGTCTTGTTGTAGATGGCTAAGTGTTCTTTCCTAGTTTAGTCCTTGCTTAACTGCTTTCTTCAAAGCTGAATATGCATGGATGTATTCTTCGGTATTTGAATGTTAGGAAATGGAAAATTAAAAATAATAATGTAGGAAATTCCCATCTGGGAAATCTGTTGTGTATTCAAAGCACCTTAAATTGCAACCTTGCACATTGTGGCCCTGATACATATTGTACCAAAATATCGAGCCTGGATTTGAGCTTTCCCAAGGAAAGTGAGGGGGTTGGGGGCCTGGAGGGGTATTAATTCAGCCCTGCCTAACTATTGCTCTCCGTAGATCTGGTATCTGGTCCATGTGCAGATGCCCCATCAAACGAAAGGGAACAGAGGGCTTGCCTCGACTCAGGGCCAAGATCCAGGACTGTCCCTTTGACTTCTGTGTAGAAAATAATCATATCAATGAGCAAAAGTGAAAGAGGGACATAGCCCTCTGCCTTGTCTTTTGGCTGATCATTGGAAATGGTCTGTTACTTGGGGGAAGGTATGAACAGAGCCTGTGGAAAAGGAGTGGTGGGAGACTTTGGTGAAACTTTCACAATAAATGTAAAAAAGGGTACTAAGCTCCTTTCTGGAACAGATGAAATAATAAGCAGCACTGCCCAAGGTATAGACCTCATAGAAAGCTCAGTGACATTGTGAGTTATGAGGGCAGAGTCTGTGAGCAGATGAATGAAAGCAAAACCAGCTGAACTTTCTAGGGGAGCATGGATCTGGGCGAGCAGCAGCCAAGGAAAGCCTACAGAAACACCACACATTTATTTGAAGTGCAGAGCTGGTGAGAGAAAGAGCTCTCAGGGTTCAGCTACTAGCTATAAGGAGACTTGGCAACAGGCGCGAAGAAAGTGCTTCCTGGAGTGCTCAAGGAAGCAGAGCTTTGCTTGCGTGCATTGTAAATAAATGTGATTGTTAGAAAGAAAAGAAATTAGTAGTGGTATTAAGTTTGTGCAGAGGTAGGGTAGCACAAAAGCCCACAGGCCCCTCTCACTGGCTAATTAACAGGAAAGGTAAGAGGGTGCAACAGCAGTACAACCCTCTCATGAGCCAGCTGTCCATGAAGGCATTCAGCTTTTCAAGTTTCCTACATGAGTAGTGTTATGGTCTATACTATAACCAAACAGCCCTGTGACAAAAATTATTGCAGATCACTTCTCATAGTCACCTATCCGCAGATCATGAAGAGCTAGTTGTCTAAGTTTGTGTGAAAGCAATCCTTTTATGTAATAGTTTACTTTTTTCCCTTGTGATGCCGTGCAGTCCAGAAGCAGGTAATATTTCAGATTTAAGAAGAAGCTAAAACCTTAGCTCCAGCTATTCTCAACTTTCAGCTCATTTTCTTTAATAATTCTTTGATATGTCCTTGAACTGTTGAAGGGTAGAAAACTTATGCTTTTTCCTGAGATCATTGTGAGTAACTGTGTATGTCTGAAGTTAATGGAATTGTATTACAGGAAACCTTGTTACTTTGATTTTACATATCTGTATACTTAGCAAATAAAGAAAATCTAAAAATAAATTATGCAATTAATTGTGTTTTTATTTCTTTACTGGTACTGATGGCTGCGATGTTTCTGGTGGTACTGGCAGCCATAGAGTGTGTGGGCAGTGCAGCTGGTAGGCCAATTTTCAGTACAGTGAACGCTTTTCTGTTTCTCTGTCATTCACATGTGTTGCGTTTGGCAGTTTTAAAATTCTTTTCCAAAGATGTCACTAAAGTTCTGCCTCCACATTTCCGTAAATTCCTATGACTTTCAGTTTTTCGGTTTCCCCTGTTCTTCAGATCTTTTCACTTGTCAAGCACTTACTTACTTCATTTGTGGCTTTACATCCCTGTGGCTCTCATTAAGGCTTATAAGATCTCTGAGGCCAGACACTTTGCGTTTCACTTCCCTCACCACTGTTGAAAATTGACTTGACCTTTCTCCTTAAAGCTTTGAAGTCATGGACCATATCCTGCTTTAGAATGAACTGGAACAGCTTCATCAAAATAAATGCTGCATCTGATGTGAAGTGGAGCTAATCTAATTTTACCTGCTCCTGAAATTATCTTGGAGAGCTTCTCTTTGGGTTCTTGGGCTTTGGGGAGGGACCTGTTGGGTTTTTTTGTTTGTTGTTGATTTTCAATTGTGGAGCTCCAATGGCTCTGTTCCCTCCTTCTATCCCTTGATCACCACAAGCTGTTTACCAAATCTTATCAGGGGACATCAAGCATCAGTCAAGATGCCACTGCAGAAAGCTGTTTGTTAGTCATTGAGTTTTGGGGGTTTCTTTCTCTCTCTCTTTCTCTCTCTTTTTTTTTTTTTTTTTTGAGGGCCTATGTTTTTGAAGCAGGAGTAAATGTGATCCATTCCAAACTGCTGCTGTTTTGCCGTGATCAATGAATGTCTTTCCTTGCCAACTTGGAATCCTGCATTTGCAAAGGATGAAAATCATATTTGACTGACCAGTTTGGTCATTAAAAAATAATCATATAAACATGCCTTTGTTTGTTGGGGCTTGTCACCTTCTGAACACATTGTATTAAACAGAATGAATTCTGCTGAGGACAACCCAGAAAATGTGTTTGTCTATTTCTCTGATTTACAAAAATCCTACTTCTGCTACCTGATCTAGAGTTTCTGGGTGTGCTCTCTACCACTGTTGCCTGCTGATTGCCAAAGCATTTAGCAATATCCTGATTGTGTTTTTTATCTAGAATCAAGTAGTTACTTCCTTCTTCTATAGTGGAATAAGTCAGTTATCTGTATGCAAAATTGGTTACCTGTTGGCATTTCATATACTTTTGCTGCTTTCCCTCTCAATTTACATGCAGCCACAAGTATCTGTCAATGGAGAAATACTAAGAAATTTAATACCTTACTGTGGAGGAGCATTGTACTTCTGCAATGCCTAAATCTTGTGAAACAATCCCTCCACCTAGTGTGCTAATCCCACCACTTGATTTAAGAAAGGGACACAGAGTATAACATGTATCTCACGGGGTCTTCAGCATGGTAGAAGCAGCGCCACATCCATCCTCTGCAGTGAACTTTCTTGCTTCTGTTTGCTGCCATGCCTTTGAAAAAAGTAAGAATGTAGGAGAAAAGAGAGAAGACTGTGATGGTAAATCAAAGTTTTGGATGCCTACGAGCAGCCAGTATGAAATAGGAGTGAAAATGCACTTTTAAGATGTACTAAGCAAGGTGTTTCTAGTAGAGGAAGTGAAGTATTCATGCCATTGTATGTGGCAATGATAATGTTTCAGATGTACAATTCAGATCGCCTAGCTTTAAAAAAGGTTAATATGAATTCAAACAGGTGCTAGGACTAGTAGGACCATTAGAGAGATGGAATGGCTTAAAAGTTTTCCTGTTATTCCTTGCAAAGAGAGACAAAAGAGCTGTGGTTTATCTAGCCAGGCTGGGAGAAGCTTAGGAGGGGATAGGACAACGACTTGTAAATGGATCTGAGAGTTATGCATCAATCAGGGGAAAATACTGTATAAGAGGATAATATTAGCCCCAGATGAAGTGGTTATTGTCTGGTCATCAATACATTTAGGCTGGGAACTGAGAGGTTGCTAAACATTTAAGGAGTGAAGTTCCCAAGAGGAGTAGTGGGAGCAAGGAATTTAGATTGTTGGAAGATTGCGCGTGATAAGCCTATAGAAGGGGTTGTGTAACTATTTTGGAGAATTCCTGGAGATAAGAATCCCTGGATATCTGCTAGGTTCAAAAGGAAGCGGGATCATTGTTTGCACTGTATTTATACTTTGGTAATCCTGTGCTAGGACTTCTGCCCCTTTCTTGAAGGAATCAGCAGATATATGTCCCGTTTCCCCTTCCCTCTCAAACTATTTAACAAACTTGGTTTAACTGTCTTTCTGTGCGTTGGAGGGATCTAGCACAGCAATGGTGCCTTTGGTCTCTCTTTTGCTGCCTGTTTTTGGCAAACTACAGCTGCTTTCTCCATGCTGTTGTTTAGGCGCTGGTTTGGTTCTGAATATTGGGGGTGCTTGGTAGCTGGTGCCTGGTTTGGAGCAGGTATTGTGTGGAAGCTACCACCTGGATGCAGGTCTCTTGCTGCTTTCTGGGGATTGCAGGGCCCCTCACTGCAGTATGTCCCCACCCGCTCCCCGTTCCTCCTGAAAGGGAGACACGCTCATTTCTTTTTGCTCAAAAGGTGCTGGTAATCCAGTAGTGTTTCCCTACCCTCTGTTTATACAGACAGCTTGTGTCTTTAAAGGCTATTTATTTTGTTGTTTTTGAACATTTCACAAGACACATCACTGTTTACTCAAGAGAAGGCCTGGAGTACAACTTAGCTCTTGTCATGCTGTACTGACTGAATCCCAAGTTATTTCGTCTCAGTTATTCCTCCTTTCCGGTGCATAAAAATGTTATCATGGGAGAGAAGCACTCTCTGGATTCCTTAAATATTCGTTGTGCCCCAGTGTAATGGCAGAATTCAGCATGTCGCCATGTAATGACAGCAGGAGTGACTCTCCTTCCCTAGGATATGCAGGGCAGGAGCAGAGATATTTACTTTTCTTCTCTGATGGCTTCTGTACTTTGACTTTTGCATGGGGAAACAGCTATGAAATTTCAGACAGTACCAGTCATCCCTTTATCTACCAGTTTACATTGCTCAATAGTGCATAGTTAATTCCTTTTTTCTATAGAGATTATTGTTTTAAAGCACTAGCTGTGTAACCAGCTACTGTGTATGCCTTAAGCTGAGGAACAAAAACACCTTGCTCACTGCGAGGTCTTGCTGCTGTAATTTTCCTTGAGCTCTCTCATACATTTGAGCTGTTGCCACTGTGCACGGAATCYGGCAAGGCTATAATCACCATGGAAGATGGTGGTTGGTTTGTGTTTGCTTTGGGTTTCACTGCTTTAGGACAGGCAGGAAAAGTATTTATGCAAATATTTTTAGGACAGGAATCATCCTTTCTGTTTACATTTGTGGGGCAAGCACAGTCAGGTCCTAGCAACGACTGGGACTCCTTGCCGTTACCACAGTACACCCCTATCTGCATTCTTATTTTTCCTCAGCCTCCATCACATTGATCAGTGGATAAGCAGGTTATCATCTGAATGAGAGAGATGTCTAAACAGTTGGGAATCATTGCAGCAGAAACCTAGTTTCCTCAAGTCTTGTGTCCTGCATCCCAACTTGCTGCCAGTAAAAATGAATAAACAAAAGAATTTTTAAAAAAACCTCCAGATTTACCTGTTGTCTCTTCTGAGTCCTCCACCAATATATCTGTTCCCCTTCCAACACTGGCTGCTTTTCTGCTCCCCACATGCATATTCCCACCTTCCTCCAAAGTACCACTTGGGCAAAAGGCAGAGTGTGGTGTGCCTGTGTGTCCTTAATGGTCTGACACAGCAGAGAGCTGTTGAACTCCTACTGCAGCCTTTCCCTCGAGGGGGGCATTTGCTGGTATCTTCTACCAGAAGAAATTTAGGATCTCCTCAACTTTTATCCATCTGTCAAATATGGCTAAAAACTACCTGTTATGTTTGGAAATCATTAGGGAATGCAAAACTGGACAGATATTCAGCACTATTTTATACACCCCACTTCCTCAGCAAAACAGCCTAAGAAGTAGTATAATATTTGCAAGTATAATATTTTCATTTATGGGTATAGGTATATATAAATTCACAAACACGCGCACACACACATATACATGTATATATATTCCTACCCAGACACATAACATTAGCTCTGGAGATGTGCTGTGTTGCATGCATTCTGCAGACAGACATTTGGAGGGGCACAAGGAGGAAGGAGAAATATGTTTGTGCCACCTCACAGCAGGTGGCAATGTCATCCTACACCTGGGTGCTGCTGATTTTGTTTCTCATGTGAGGGCTAATGAAATATTTTTGTGTAAAACCATGCTTGGAAACCCAGTATCCAAAGGGTTTCAAAACTTTATTGTACGAGCCAAATATTTCCAGCTGTTGCTGCCTTCCACTTATTTCCCACAGCATCTTGGCCTGGGTCTGCTAGTGATCTTTCTTCGTTGATGGCATGTGATATTAGCCAAGCCAATGTTTATGCTGCATAGAAGGATATTCCTCAAGCCTTACTTCATTAATGATTTTTAAAGCTTGTTAACCTGTTTATCTTCAAAGGATGGAAACTTCTAACACTAAATAATTTGGACAGAATTTATATAGATCTTGATAATGAGTACAATTGGATATCAGACTCCAGTCTGTGTTATAAACTGGGAGACATCATACATAGTTCAGTTGCTTCTCACTGAGATGAGCAAAATTAGTCTATGTACACATGAGTGTTTTAAGCAGCATTACATCTGCTAACTCCAACCTTTGAGTGTTTCTAATGTTCAGTGTCTTCAGTAGAAAACAATTGCTAAGATACTCAGCAGTGGGAAATTTGGTTTACTATATTTTGGTTTACAGTGGGTTTACTATAGCCTCTATGATCACCCATTGATTGCACTGTGGCCTAGCACAATCTAGTGATTGGTTTAATTTAATTAAATTCAAAGCAATGGGGGTTATCTTGGACATTGTGGGATCTGCTGCTATCATGAGACTTTATAAAGTTGTATATGTGAAACAGTTGGAAAGTTTAACTGTTTTAAGTTTCTTATGTATCAGTCTACAGTGCTTTCTTAAAGAGATGATGTCAGGTTACTTCTCAAAACCGCAGACTGGTTGACTGATTGCTTTTTGTAGTTGTTCTGGCTTTCAAATAAGTCTTTAGAGATCATTAAAAGGGAAGGGGGGGAGTTGATTTAATTTTATTTTCCACCATTCACGTAGTCTGCTTGCAGCTCACATTTCTTTTTGTTTTGGTGATGAAAACATCCTACTTGATTGTTAATTGTTGTAAACATTTGCTTAGCACTTTGCAGTCACTAATGAATTAATCTCCCTAATGCTCGGTAAGTGGTAAGTATTATGTGTGTTTTAGAGCTCAGGAGTGCTGATGAGATGTACCTAAGGCCATAAAGTGTGTCAGTAGTGTAGATGAGGATTTAATTTGAGAACCTTCTGTGACTGACTCACTGCAGTTAATGTGCTAGTGTCAGTCTGTGGGTTTTGTGTAGGAGCCAGGATTTGCAGTATTATAGAGATTACATCTTTTGTATTGTTCTAAAACAGCTCTTTCAGGTTGCGTTCATTTTCCTTTGAGAACAGGGTATTTTTGAAAGCTTGTTTCTGTATGACTGAAATGTCAGCCCAACTTTACTTGAAAGGAAGTCTGACACACAGCTAGTGCAAGACATTAACTATTTCAATATCAGTCTTGGAAGTTAAACTGCAAAAGGTGAAAATCCCCTCTTTGCCTCCCACTGAGCAGACATAGGGACAGCCAGTGCTCATTGCCACTCGCAGGGTGGACAGGCCTCCCGTAAGCAACTCGTGTGGCCAAACCCAGCACCCTCACTAGCCCCATAAGGCAGACTGAAGGGTGGCACAGCCCAGAGGTATCTATCTATCTGCCATCCCGTCAACGCGTGCATGGCCACAGCCTCAGACCTGACACACTATTTTAATGAGCTCCTGAGGGAGCTGATGGGGCCAAGGAGCCTCTTGGAGCCAGTGCAGGAAGATTTTTTGCCCAAAAGGCCTGTCTGCACTCAAATTCACAAGCGTAGTGCCCCATTCTGTCCGGGAAGATGAGGAACAAATCCTTCCCTTTGCTCTAAAAATGACAGAAACTCCACAACGAGATGATGTCACTTGCTTTGTTATGAGTAGTTCATAGCTGAAAATCAGAACAGGATATAAGTCTCCATTGTAGTGCTGGATAATAAGAGTTGTGATAGAAGTAGCAGCTCACCAGGATATAACATACTTTGATTTCATGTTTGCAGTCAACAGTTGTGTTTCTGCTAGTTAAGCTTCCTGACTTGGGAATAGCACTGGGTCTAGGTTCCCAGCTTTGACTTTTCCTCTTAAGTACACTTGACTGTGACTATGGGGGTTTTTTTGGACAAATATGCTTAAGATTTCTTCAGCATCTCCTTCAACGTTCCATGTAGAATTAAATATTTGCTGATTGGTATGGAAGGGGAGGGAAAAATAGTTTTCCAGTCATGTGTTACTTCCTTCTCTGTTTTTCCCTCATCACCTTTCCCAGATATTGTTAAATGACCTCTACACTTTTGAGCTTTAGGTTTCAGTTTTTGCAGTTGTACATCTTGTTTAAAGGCTATTTATTTGAGTGAAGTAATAATGCCAACTAGCGGTCAGATTTGTCATAGAGAAGAGACTTAGTATTCTAGCAAACAAAAAAAACCCTTTTAATAAAAACATAGGGAGATCATAGTGGCTTTGAGATCTTACCCGCCACCTTTTTGATAGGGAGAAGATTATATTTATTGATATTGTGAAATAAGGCATTTCAATTAGTGGAATGACAAGTATATAGTTAGAGTAATAATGTTATGCTTTGACCATACACTAATGCACTGTTACTGTCTTCCTTTTTGCCAAATTAATTCATCCCAGCCATAACCTGATCACATGTGCTAATGGTTCCAAAATTAAATCAAAGAAAAGGATACATATTATCTTTGTCTTGTTTCACAATAGTATCTGAGTTTTCCTTTCCTATGCTATAAATGTGCTGCAGGGCTTGAACAGACCACTCTAATTCCTGTTTGAAAGTGCTCAGTTATTCTAATAGCAAGATATTTTCTTCCAATAGCACCAAAAGCTCCCTCCTCAACCTTAGTTTTGAATGTAAATCACCTTACTAGTGTTCGTGAAGTGCTGTGCCACATGATGACATTTTCTGGTGTCACTTAAGGACTCTCTTTCTTTTAGAAAGCTAGCTAGGTTTTGGGACATCCATGTAAATATTCTTGTTTATAATCTGGATACCAGTATCTCAGTTTAAATATTATGTTTATGTATGAAAGAGGTAAGACTGTAAAACAGTTATTGGATATCTTTTTTTAGCATCAAACCATATCCTTCCTATAGACAACGTTCATCAAGCATTCAGTTGTTTCAGAAAACTCAAGCATGCTGATTAACAAGGCAATTTCATTAGACAATACACAAAGAGGCTCAGATCAGGAAGATGACTCTGAGTTCTACAAACAGGTTAAAACTGGGGTATCTTTTTTTTTCTCTGTCAGCTGGAGCATTTTCAAAGTCTGCAGTCTGTAGATAGTGTCTTCGGTACTTACAGTTCTCTTCACGTGCAGTATTTCCAGCAGGAAAGCTAGGAATCTGATATTTGGGTACCTTATTCTTTTAGTGCTAAACTCTGGCAGATATTCCTTCGAGCATCTAGAAATTGGCCTGACTACCTACCTGCCTGACTTTCAAAAAGCAAGTGCTCTGGGTGTTATCAGCACTTAAAATGATTAATTTTACATTCTTAATAATTTTGAGCATAACTATATTATTCATCATGTTTTATGGCTTGTGCAAATAGTAATGACCTTAATATGTTCCATGAAGTCAGCTTGTTTGTATATGCCTAATATTCCTTATAACTACAACACAGTAATCTGTATTTTATTGTATCCAAAGGCTAGCCCAATGACCTTCTCTGACCCTTAGTGAACTTTGGATCAACATTTTGATCTCCTGCATTTAGCTGTGATGCTGAGATTAGGAGCTCTGGTTCTCTTTGGGCTGTAGAAAAATGTGGATTGAACTTAAAGAAAATATTTTGGAGGCTAGTTTTGATTTACACTAATGCTCAAAATCCTTCCTCTTCCCTTATCTGCAGTGTAGCTTCTGGCAAGCTTCTGTAAACTGTCCTCGCCAACCATGTAATAATCCTGATAGAGAGCTTCCCTCTCCCTCCTGCAGCATCAAGGATCAGAGCCGGGTCCCTGTGAGTGTGAAGCTGCACAGTGACCACTTATGGCACTGCAGCGTGTCAGCTGTGTACTAGCATTCGCACCCACTGTGCTCTTTCAGCTTTGCTTTCACCTCCCCCGACAGAAAAATGCAAAGCTTGAACACTCTGTGTTTCAAAGTACTGTATACTTCCAGTCAATCCTAAAGTTTCCCTTGTGTTTTAGAAGGGTGCAGGGGTACACCAGTTTCTCTGGCTGTTCTTCCTCCTTGCAGGGTTTCTAGGTTTCCCTGTCACTCTTCTGACTTAAGATCCTCTGGTCTTGATCTTCTTCCTCCTTGATTGTTCAGGGCTGTCAAACCCAGAGGCCACATTCGTAGAGGCCACAGCTCATTCATTTATTTGTTCACCTTTGCGACAACTTCGAAGAACATTTACTAACAGCCTTCACAGAAACAGCTTTCCAGCACTACTGCTGAGTTAGGAAGTCCTCTGTGTTGCTTGTTTCCCAGCTATCTCTAGACCTAGTTTCTGGGTTTTCTTTTTGTTTGTTTTTTCTCCCCTTGACTCCAAGCTCCTTGGCTTGCATATTGGTTTTATTCTCCATTCTAATTCTTTTACTTTTAGCCCAGAGACATCAAACACTGACTGCATTTCTGGATAGATGTATCCCCTGCTTTCTTGCCCTTTGTAGCCTGAAGGCAGCCTAGAGTTCATAATTAAACTATGGGCAAGATGGGAAAAGAAAACTGTTTGCTCCATTAGCTCAGAAATATTAACCATTAACTATGCCTCTGTCTTTTTAATGAGGGAAGAAGGGGAAAAAAGGAATAATATCTGTCCCTCACCTGTCTTGATACTTTGCATGGGGTCTATGGAGATGGAAAGCTAGGGAGGAGAGAGAGAAAGATACAGCCATTGCTTCCTGTGATCTTTTCTACCTCTAGTCCTGGAGAGATTCCCACATATATTTCCCCAAACACACACAGTTCTTTTTCTCTTTCTCCTCTTTCGCCCCATTTTGCATTCCCAGCAGGTTTAAAGAGAAGGAGGAGGGAGTAGGAAGAGGGAGCAGTTCCAATCTACTGTTCTTCTGCCCATTGTAGCCTTCCTGCTTCACCTCCTGGCAGAAGAATTCTGCTTTCTTGCTTTGGGGTTTCTCAGTTGCTAGGAATTCAAAATATTTGTGGCTTTTTTTTTAAATAATTTTGTAAATTGTGTCAGTGCTGAGGCCCTGGGGCTGGAAATGCCAAGTGTTACCTAAGTGGAATACTTGGCAGCCGAACATGGCACTGCGCAATGGGAGACAAACCTGGGGCAAGAGGAGCCAAGCGTCAAGTGTAGAAGGGTCCCCCAGCAATTTCTGAGTTGGAGTCAGATTATCCAGGCAGAGGAGCAGTGGTCTGACTGCAGAAGGTTGCTTCACTGCTAGAGCTGCATATTTGTCCTTTTTGAGAGGCAGCCCACACACAGATCTCAGTGACAGAAGGAAACCAGAGCCTACGTGGATAGCAGAAGAGGAGTAGAAACATTTGCCTGGTAGGAGGAAAAGGAATTTTTGAAGGAGGACCAAAACTGTGGGAGACCCAACTAGCCTTAACCTGTCACTTTTCCTCCCTTCAAGCTGGTTGTTTAACATGGGACTTCAAGCAGAAGCAATTACTTGATTTCTGTACAAAACTGCCCTATCTAGCAGCTTCAGAAATGAATGATGAGCACAGCCTGGAAGCAAGGAGAGGTGTGATAGGAGTCTGTGGTCAAATAGTTCCTCACTGGGAAATAAGTGGAAAAAAACAAGGGAGTCTTCCTTCCTCACGTGGGCATAACATGCGCTCCGAGAGTGACACGCAAACCAAGGGAATCCTGCCATCTCCAGGGAAGGCTCAAGATGTTAAAATTCCTGTTTTCTTTGGCATGTAAAGGAAATGTTGTTTGTTGTTTTAAGACTGGTATTTCAGTAATGCCAGTAGCAGAGTTTACAAATCACGTGTTTAATAATGAGTAGAGTAGTGTCTGTGCATGTGACATCTATGAGAAAGAATCTGAAGTGGTCGAGTATGTCCTAGCCATTTACAGTAAATAATTAACAGAGAGATTTTTAGTTCCAGCAGTATTGGGTTGCATTTTGAGTATATATTTTTGAGAGATTTTGATTTGTGATACTCTTGCTCAGACTAAGTCTATCTCGTTTGCAATTCCCTGTAGGCATGCTGTGCAGCAGGTTTGCAGCCCAAATGGTATATACTATATGTGAGATTGTTACCACTTCTTAGAAATGTGTTTACCAAGGGTCCTGTTCAACATTTTGCTTTTTCTGTAGTTGGAGGAGCTATATAACTGTATAAAGTAGGTAATCCCAGCTCTCTGATTTATTCTAAAATAGTATACATAATAGCACATATGTGTGCACTGTAAACAGTATCTTTAAGAAAGATGAATTACAATGCTGATTGGTTATCTTTATTGCTGCTGTTCATTGCAAGTTCTTCATTGCAAGACTGAAAGAGCTTTCCGAGAAGGGTTAGCAATATGTGGATTTGAATAGGGGCTTACAATTTTCTAAAGGGTTACAGTATTCAGATCTTGAAATTTTTGGTTGCCTCCTACTTTTGCTTTCTTCAGCTGAAGAGGCAGGCAAGTAACCAGGAGGTTACTTGCAGGATTCAGAGGTTGAAGAATAACAGGGGAAAAAGACTCTTTTTTAAAGACTAGCATCATGGCAGAATCAGTTCTTTAAATTACCTTTGCCAACAAAGCAGGCTTTTCTGCCTGTTGGAACTACAGATACCCACATCATATACTAATCAAATACTGCTATACTGGTGTAACTTCAGGGTACATTACACTACACTTAACAGCTACACTTGAAGAGCATCACATTACAGGAGCTGAGACCAGTGCAGCCAAAACTAAGCAATGCTGTGATGTCCAAATAATCAATGTTTGCAGCACATAAATTGGCATGAGTTCATTAAAGTAGTGTTCTTTACAATATATTGAGAAAGAGGTTGTTTTGTTTTCCCCCAGAAATTGGATGCCTGTTGTCAGCATAAATGGCACTGCTTTAGCCATCCTGAAGAGCCTCTGCATTCTCTAAGGAAAGAATTTTACATTGTCAAGAAATTCTACTCGAGCAGAAAGGATGCTGGTTTTTCCTCTGCTGTGCCAACTGTCCTTCCTAGCAGCTACATAGCAGTTCATAGAACAGTCTGCCTGTTTTGTTCCTCTGTACTGACTGGTATCCTGAGAAAGTCTGGCTAACCGGCACTGCATTAGTCATCTCCAGTGGTGGAAAAATGTTCAAGGATACACTCATAAATATTGCTCAGTACCATTTTGCAACAATATACATTAAATGATTTTCCTGTTACTATCATAATGTCCTACAAATAACACTGGACTGCTGCAGTGCAGTCATTCATATGTAGCTTTGGGGAAAACTTTACTGCCTGTTTTGCAAGCTTCTCAAAATCCAAAACAGAAATTTCCCCTGTTAAGTTCAGATTTCTGGTGGATTGCTTTACTCTGTTCCCAAGAACCTAGGGGTCTGGTGCCCCATTTCTTTCTGGCCAGAGGTAGAGCTCAGTCACGACGCAGTTGGGACAGCTGGGCTGTGCTCCTCTGAATGCCTCGGAGGACACAACTGCACTGCAGCTTTGTGGGAAGAGGGTATGTCCTGCTCTGACCCCCTCCCACCCTGCCAGGGTGCAAGCAGTCCTGACCAAAGCTTTCTGTCATGCTACTTCCTCTAGGCAAATTCCCTTCTCCATCAGTCATTTCTGTGATGAACTAGGGGCAGCAGGGACAGCAGGTATCTTTATTGATAAATGTGACTACCCAACACCCTTTCCTTCACCTCAATGTTTTCTTTGGAATATTCTTCTGTTCCTATTGACATCCGATAAGCGCAGAGTAGAACTAGGCTTTTGAAATCATGGCTAAAGGAGGATCACTGACTCCTTCCTTTCAAGGCGAGACAAGAGAGGGGAAGGCTTTAGCTGACCATCTAGCTGCTGGGGAAGGGGATGGCAGGAGAGGAACATCAGCAGGGCTGAGCAGGAAGCACTGAAAAGCTGCAGTGGATTTGGTTGTCTGAGGCAGGGAAGTAGGTGGAAAAGGAGTTGCAGCTAAGGGGTAGTAGTGTTTGGGGCAGAGACAAGAAAGAAAACATGCTGGGACAGAACTTGGGAGCAGGATAGAGGTGGCCAGAGGCTCCAGAGTGGGTTGCAGAATCAGGTCTAAGAGTCTGAAACAGGAAGGGGCTTAACAGGGAGAGGCTCTTGGGTGGGAGAGGTTGTAAATGTTGTGGTTAACTTATGGGACCCATGAGAGGAGGAACTGGAGTATTTGGAATAGGAGTGGTGAGAAGAGATTTGGGACAGAAGGAAAGCTGGAAGGAAAGGAATTAATGAGGGCAAGGGAAGAAGTAGTAGAGCAAACACAGGTAATTTGAGCTCTTGGAGGGTCCCTACAATGGAGGGAGCTGAGGAGTTTGAGATCTGGCACATAGGAGGGAAAGGAGCAGGGACCTGAGTGTGGATCAGAGGCAGGATAAGTTAGGAAGATGCCCACAGGGGCAGAGAGCTCTGGCTTGGGAGGGACTGTGATTACCAAGGGGCAATTCTTGTCCCTCCTCATCCTCCCTTACCACTCAGACACCTCTCAGCAGGACTCAGGAACAAGAGACACCCATGCACCCAGACCTGCTCCCTGCCACCACCCTTGGCCCCTTTTGCTTGCTCAGGACAGCAGGAACCACCTGCCAAACCCTGTGGCCAGCCTCTCCTGCCCTGCTGGAGCAACGGCACACTGGCCCTGTGCTGCCAAAGTGCATAGGGTGCTCCTCAGCAGAAACTCAGGCTTGTGGGAGTCCAAAATTCTCTGTGATTCCCATTCTCTGTGAGGGGGATGTTTGATCTTGGGTTGACTAACTTCTTTTAAGTAAACTAGGGCTTTGAACATGTGTTCAAGCATGGAGAGCACAGTTCAGAATTATGACAGTAGTCTTGATCACGATTGCTTGTTTCTTAATATAAACTCTGGTAGCAGGAGATAAGAACAACTTCGTCCAGGTTTCTGTACATTCCCATATTGTTTGTCATTACTGGAAGTGCAAAACTACATCAAAAAATACATTTCTGGTTTTAGAGGAAGTGTCTCCTATTAACTATGTTTTTAAGGAGCCTGTAAAACAAATGTCATAGAAATTACTAAACTGTGCATGAAATGCAGTAACCGCAAATACATGGCCTACTAACTTGTTACCGGGTCAAGTGAGAGAGTATCATCATGACCTTGCAAAACCTAGCAATATGTGATATCCCTTTTTAAAAATTATGTACATGTTCCAAACAGAAACAAGTGTTGTGCATTGTTTTAAAAAAATCTGCACTCTTCTTCAGGTTTGAAACTCAATGGTCACAAATATGGGGTGGTCCACTGGAAACATTTACCAAGAATTTAATTGGAAGGAATCTGTCTATATACATGCTCTGGAAAGTACAAACTCATCTTGAGAAACAATGTATTTCCCTTGTCAGGGGACTAGATAGTCTCCATGTAGGCTGTAGATATACATCTGCACCCACAGATATTGCAGTGACTATAGGAGGAGGCCACCTTCTTTGTCGTTGGACCAGTTTTTATATTTATGTTTGTTTCTGTTGCATTACATGTGTCAGTGCTGACATTTTTAAATAGGTCATTTGTAAAAGCAGAACAAGAAAGTGAACAAAACAGGAAATCTTTTATTTGAGAAGCCTAGCCTGTGGATGTACCCAGTAGATGAAGCAGTTCTGGGGTTGCATGTGTTGTATAAAGAGCAGTACAAACTCCCATGCAGGATGTTGATGAAAAATTACTGAGATGTGTGTACATGACCTCAATAAAGCACATCTGCAGGTAAAGTAATATAATGGCATCCAGTATTCAAGAAATTGAATATTGTATTGTATTCATACCCCTGACATATGATTTAACCTCTTAAACAATTGTCTTTCTTTAATGAGTTTTAATTAGTTTAGGTTAGAGCAAAAATATGGATGTTATGTTGCTTAGAACAGAGAATTTAACTAGTCAACGCAGTGCAAATTAAAAATAAGAAAATCAAACAATTTCACCTGTAGATGAATTTCAAGATTAATTTGTCCCTTTTCAGTGAATGTCCTCCTGTCCACTGAGGACATCTTGTTCTATCCAGGGAGTAATTTCCTTCAGCAGATTTCTGTGTTTTATGTATAGATTGTCACACTAATATTTGTTTGCATGGTGAGGAAGCATTTCATCCTGTATGTCTTGTGTATGACCAGGCAATGGAAGCTCTCACTGTTTTTATGTGCTCAAAACTGATGTTACAGTTCTCTCTCATTTAAAGATTAAACTTTGCAGGAGCAGACTAGGTTGCTTTAAGAGACAAAGCATCTGATCTTGTTCAAAGGTGAAATTTTCTAGAACAAATTACCATCTAGCTTAAAATACTGTAGATACTGCATTTCTGTGGGGACAGGGAGGAAAGGTTGGATTGAATGGCTGACTGAGCAGCTCTGAACTTTGTCATGTTTGAAATTACATTCAGGCTCATGTTTTGGACCAAATCCATTCCCTGCATTAAGTCCAGTATCATGTAGGATAACATGGTACTAATTAATCATCTGTTGCCTTTTTATAGCATCTTGCACTTGAAGATCTTAGATTGCTTAAAGTCTGTAAAGCAATCTTCCATATTTCCAGAGTTTCTAATGTTCCACTGCGAGGTGTTGCTAGAATCCAAAATGAGATTGAACTCTTGATTCAACTCTGTTATATGGTAAAATTACTGAATGTTTGCATGTAGGTATCTGCCTGAGCATGTATTGTTCCATTTATCTTTAGAATATTCCTAAGATGACCAAGCACAGCTTTTCAGTAGCCAAATCCTCAAAGCCAGTGGCCTGAGAGTCCTGGGAAAACACTCATTGACTTCTCATGATACCCAGTCCTATTCTTGTGAGAAACACCTATCTGGCACTTTCAAGATTGAGAATACAGGTGCAAATGTGCATCAGTAAAGTAATAAACATCCTTGATCTAGTTAGAAATGTGGATTGGGGAAAGTCATCAGTTCTCTTTATATTTCTATTTTTAAGTTTCCGCAAATTAAAATATGGAAAAACTTAAGCTTTTGTTGCCAAGTGCTTTCTTGATATCCACAAACATGACTTCCATTGACTTTTTGAGGAAGGGCTAAGAACTTCACTGAGCACAGCATAGCATAGACTTGGAGTGGGAAAGTTAAAAATAGAGATGTCAAGAAATTTATTACTAAGTCAGAAGTATTCGATGAGCACAAAAGGGACAGTTACCTCAGCCTTGGGGTGTGGAACACATAAAGACACAGTAAGACATATAAATCAGCAGGATCAGCACAACATCACGAAGCCAAAAAAATGGGGAAAATGGTGGAAAAAAGGTCAACAAAAACAGAAATGACAGGAAGGCAACAGAAGATGTGAAGATCAACAATGGCTTTTATAATTATGTCAGGAACAAAAGGTCTGTGAGAGACTGTTTAAGCCAAGGGGAAGTTGTTCACAGAAGACATAGTGCTGGGACAAAAAGCAGTTTCTCTGCCTCAGCATTCACCAGGAAGAACAGGGGGAATCCTGCCAGAACCAAAAAGACATTTTTGTAGAGGGAAAAATCAAAAATGACTGAAAACCAAGTTTGCCCACTGCAGCTGACAGGACAGTATAATGGCTCAGTAGAGTAGTGCCACAGCAGCTGGCATCATCCCTTAATCCAAAGAAAAAGAGATTGCAAGCTGCTCTGGAAGGACTGGCAAGAGCCAACAACTGCACCTGTATTCCCCCAGCACAGTACATGCCATACACAAAGAGCAGCTCCCTCTTTCCTGCCTCCATGCATGGTGAGTGTGGGGTTTCCTTTTGTTGTTGGGTTTTTTTTTGGTGCCAAAGCCATTAATTAGTTAAATCCATAGATTTAACTTTAATTGAAGTCTTCCTTCCACTTCCTTTTCTCACGGTCTCCTTTTTGTTTAGGATGCTTTCTTGCCCTTACTTAGGCAGCACAGCGTGCTCAGCAGATGTTGGACTCTACACTCGGGGCCAGCATCCCCATTTATCCAGACTCTGGGCTTACCCGAAAGCTCTGGGGCCTGAGAAAAACACAGTTGTACTATATCTATAAAGAAAAATTGTGCAATGACAAACTTGTGTATCTGCTACTGTTAGGGAGAAAATAGAGAGACACTTGAAGATGCAAAGCTCACAGCTGAAGACTGAACCAGGTCAATGAAATGTGGTGTAAGATTTTATTACTGCTGTTGCTCTTGAGCCATCAGCCATGAAAAATGGGATAACAGCATACTCTTCTCAGCCATGGGACAGGTATGGTTTGGGCATGCAAAAAGGGAATGTTTTTTCTGCTTTGTTTGTCAACTCAATTTGGTTAAAGCCCTGCATGGGCTGATGCTTTTGAAAACATCAGTGCAGAGGCTAGAAATTTTTAAATTTCAATGGGGGTGCTGCAGTCACTCGCCCCATCGTGCTGGGAGGAGCAGAAGGGAAGGTCACGGTGCTCCTCTGAGCATGGCCTGTGCACTGCATGTGTCTGCTGTCCAGTTACAGGCCCCTGTCCCATACCGAATCCATGGCCTTGCCCAGGAATTTCCACATTGATCCCGTGGCTCGTTTTCCAGAAGAACAGCTGTTATCTTAACTCTCTATAAAGTCTTAAAAGTTAAGAAAGGTTCCGCTAAATCTGTAAGCTGCTTCACTGCTTGACTTACTGAAAACATGCACTTTATTCCTTAACTGAATTTTTTTATCTGGGCTAGCTTTTTTTTTTTTGGGGGGGGGGGTGGTTAACTCTTTGTTAGCAAGGCCAATCTCAAAAGAAAGGGGAATTAATTCCTTCTATGCTTTTCCCTTGAAATTAAATCAAAATCCTTCAGGTTTTGAAATCTAAATTGCTGCTCTTTGACACTTGTTTGGCAACTGAGAAAGGCCAAATTCAAAACAGCATCTTAGAGGTGAAAGGCTACATATCCTGTTAGTGAGAAAACTTTCATCTACAAAAGCAATGGTGTTTGTCAAGAGACAAGAGAAGATCTGACATGAGGAAAAGCCTTTGTGAAGCCCACTCCAGTAACAGAAATGTATTCACCTTGATTTAAAGCATTCTTTTTTTAAAGGCGAAATCTAAAAATGGAGCAGGACTGAGTTATAACTTAAGTGTGGGAACTGTGACAAATAACAATTTATATGAGGAAATGGAAGTGCTACAGGGATGGGGTTCCAAGGCAAACTTGTCTGGTGAAGAGAATATGAAGCCATGTAATGGTCAGACAAACCAGGATTTTTTTTTAATATGATCCACTAAAAAAATAAAAAATAAAATAAATAGCAGAAGTACAGGAGTACCTGATGCTTGCTTGTGTTTAATATACTGGAGAAATTGTCAAACAGTTTATCCTTGAAAAATTACTATCTCTAGGATGTTGCAAAGATCAGGAAAAATATGTACTATTGATTACTTTGCCTGTGAACCAACCCCCTAAGCAGCCTGCAGGAATAAATATCTAATATATTTGGTCCTGTTTGATGATTTAGTACATTTTCCAAATATTTGCTCTTGAAACAATTTACTTTATTAAGAGTTACTAGTTTTGTCTTGTTTGTTTTTCTCCTTGCTCTGTTTTTCTCTTTTCAAACAGTAAGAACTAAACTACACTGCAGTCTAGTGAAGGTCTCTCTGAAGAAGCCTGAGCTGGGTGTAGCTTAAACACTGAGGAGCTGAAGAAGGAAAACAAATTGCAGGCTTCTGGGTGCTACTTGGCTGGCACTAAGTGACTGCACAGTCATTCTGCCGCTGTTTCTACTAGGCTTCAGCAGTAGCTGGGACACCGTACATGTACAAGAGGAAGTCAGGCGTGGATCTCCAGGCTGCTGCACTGTATTCTCCAGATCACCACTTCTCTGTGCGCAGTTTCCCATCACTTTTGGGGTACTTGCTTATTTTTTTACTCTGGACACGTGGCCTTCCTGCTCCAGCTCCAGACATGGCCAGGAGTTCCTGGAGCAATTTTCCAATGAAAAGACACTTCTTTGTAATCCAAATTTCTTGCAGGAATGTTTCAACAGAAGAGGTTTCCCATAGCCTGGTGACTAAGATCACTAGGCTGAAAAAGACCTAGAAATAATCAGATGCTGGATAGAGATAGACTGCATGACCATGTCCCATGAGGTGACCAAACAGCATTAATGTGGGGGTCACAGCTTCTGATAAATGAGCCCTTGATTTCAAGCACCTGCCCTGAATCAATCAGGGTAGGTATTTAAACCAGAGGACTTTTTTATTTTTACATTTTTCCCCCCCATATGACTACCCTATTTACCTGGAGGCAATTCTCTTACTCTGTTGTGTTTTTCATCACAAAATATCTTCCATTCCAAGAATACTGAGTTTTCCTTTTCCCAGAGTGGGTCAAACTTCCACGGGATCAGAACTTACATATTTTTTCACCCAGCTCTAGTGCTGGCAGTATTACAAATGTAGAGCAGAAGGACATCAATACCTGGATCTTTAAGGTTTTGCCTGAATCTTCATCCCAACAGATAGTTCAGTTAATTTATTAATTTTTGCACTTCTAAAAGGAAGTAGTAGTGCCTTGAGGACACAATGAATTCCTTTACTTTGTTATCCTCTTTGGCCTTCTCTAGGACATCTCCTAGGGATGGCCCTACCACATGTGAAATCCCTAAGGAAACAAGCTGAACATGGAAACATCCATGCATTTGACAGCTTGTGTCGGACAGCACTGCTGGAAGAGCACAGCACCACAGTGGTCCTCTGCAGGTTTTAGGGATGCTTTCAGTGAGAGTCTCCAAGCACTACCTTTTATCTACTTTGAAGTTCTGAAACAGCAAAATGTTTGCGCAACTTGCCTTCCTCTCGTCTTTCTGAGGTTTGAGAAGCATTCACCCCTTAGGAAGACCTTGGACCAGGAGCTATACAACAGAAGCTCCTTAAGGTCTTTCCCCAGCACCTCCAGCCCCACCAGCTGGACTCCAGGCCTGCCCCGCGGAGAGCCGGGATGCACTGGGAGGGAAGAGGAGACTCGCCAGGG
Source organism: Apteryx rowi (assembly GCF_003343035.1). Classification (NCBI taxonomy): domain Eukaryota; kingdom Metazoa; phylum Chordata; class Aves; order Apterygiformes; family Apterygidae; genus Apteryx; species Apteryx rowi. Next base: position 779,899 of record NW_020447864.1, read on the forward strand.
TGGCGAGAGGAGCTCCGGAAACCCTTCCTTTCCCAATAACGCATTTTTGCTACCACCTAGTGGTCATAAGCAGGTGTGATAAAATAGACGTTTGTAGAGAGGTGGATGATGATAGTCACAGGGAGAGAAAGCTTCGTGTACAGAAAATTCCTCTGAATTTCTTTGCTGCAAGATTTTGCTTTCCTGTTCCCGGGCCCTGATCCTACTGCTGTCACATGGCACAGCACCAGCAGGCAGCCCATGGCCGGCTCTAAGTGGCACCCTCTGGGGAGCCCACCTGCCCTGGTGCCAAAGCACTTCCAGCTGCTGCTCGGGGTTGCCTGATGCCTGCCTGTGCTTCATTGCTTTGGGGTGGTGCCTGCCCTAAAACTGCCCGAGAGCCTGGAAGGCCCAGATACTGTTTATATTGAAGGAAAGACCACAGTTGTCTTCTGAGCTTGCACTGGGTTTCAGGGAGAGATGAGAGGAACGTTTACTGAATGATCTGGACCATGAAACAATTGCCACTTTGCCAGAGATGTCGCTCAGCAATAACAAAATACAGTCGTAACTTGTCCACAGGGCGCAGGGGTGTAGGTTGAACCAAGAACCTTGTCTTACATGTTGTGAAAGACCCCTGGGCCCTATCTCCCCCTGGGGAGATATTTTTGCTTTAGACTGGATGTGTATGCCAAAACTGTAAGTGTAATAAAGCATTAAGAGAAAGGGTTCTAATGAAGAACCTAAGCGTTGCTGGACAGAAGTGGCCTTGAAGGCCTTCTGGCCCTGCTAAGCCAGAGGAGGGGAGGACTGAGGCGGTGACCTGCAAACCTGGATCTTTTTCTTTTGCCATCAGCCAGGACTAGAGAGCAGAAAAAGGTGGAACAACAGGAGAGGGAAAGATTTCATTTGTGAAGTGAGGTTGAGGTGGTAATATGGGAACTAAAGAGAGGTAAGACAGGGCTAAATTATAATGAATCTGGAGATATGGTACAAATTCATCTGGCTATATAACCCTCAGGTAGAGGCATAGTAAATATAACTATAGCAGATGCCACTTTGTTCAACCTGAGGTTTCTTTCAGAGATAAGTATAGACACTGAACTGAGCAACATGTCTGATTTTTAGCTTTAGGCCTGTACCTTGCATAAGTGGTATTGAGCCCAGTATTTGCTGATGCCTGTCTCTGCAACTCTACCAATTTTTGCATTCACCAGTTCATGCCCACTGAGAACATCGTCAGTCCTGTCCTGTTGATTCCCATTGGTTTTGTTGTTTTACTGCGTACTAACAAATCTAGGCAATGACAACACAACACAAAAGCAATGCTGGGATAACTATGTTTGCTTTCTTAGTAAAATTCTGTTTCATATATATCATTAGTATTTACTTTGCACTTAACTATGTAAAATCACTTTTGCTCAAGTATGTGAGTGAGTACTAATATCCAGAGTTTTAAAACCACTACCAACAAAGCAGCTTGTTTTAATGAATAGACAAGAATATTTCCCAGAGCTTCCATTTAAAATCTTCATACCGAATATTTTAAGAAAAAAGGACAGAATACAAAATTTCCTCTGAAAAGGAAAAACAGTAGTTGGAAAACCTAAAACTGAACTCTGAAATCCCTTTAATGAAAGAGACATTAAATGTACAGGAAGACTTTATCCATTTTTGGCTCAATACACCACATAATGTTCCTAAATAACAGGATTTTCTTGGTATTGGTCCAGAGCTCCCTTTTCAGTGTCCCACGGTCAGGAGATCCAGATGCTCTTGAATAGACTACAGTAACATAAGTCCAGTATATTTCACTTTATTTGTGTGAGGGGGTGAAAAAAGGGAAAAACAATCTGAGATTTATCAGATCAGTTGTACAGCAAATAAGTACTCCTCAGTATATGCATCGGAAAGAATCTCTGTATATGTGAATTTACTTTTGTTTTATAACCTACTCACCCCAGAACCACAAACATATGCTCTTCCCAGAAGGGGGACTGGAATGAGGGGGAGAGAGTGTGTGTGCGTACATTCATTTAATTTAATGTAAATTGTGCTTTAGACCCTAATCCTGGAATTAAATCCTTTCAGGCTTCTGTAGTCAACCCACAAATGTCTTCAGCAGATTGGAGTCAGAATTGTATACATTTGCAACAGGAGAAAGGGAGATGTAATCCAAACTTGTATTCTGCAGATTTCCAATGTTAATTATACGAATGAAAGAAGTGAAGACTAAAGCTGTCTAGCACTTGGGCTCATCATTCAGAGGGTGGGTTTTACAAAAAGAATATTAAAATTCAGTGTGTATGTGATGAAAACCAGTTATTGGAAGAATAGATATATTTTGAAAGGTGAATCTTATAGCACATAAGCAGGTGGCATCAATTCAAAATTTCAGTTCTATTTAGATCCTAAAAGTTAGACTAGTCTGAATTTTGAAATACTTCACTCATTTACCCAAAAAAAAAAAAAAAAAAAAAACAGAAAAGAGAAAGAAATCACAGACAGTGATAGTTTTTCTATTTTTCTAACATACATTAAAAATTATGAACCAAATATTCTGGCATCTTTTTTCCAGTAACTGAGCTTTATACAGAAAGCTTTAAGGTAGTCATATAAAATGACGGAAGAGGGTGCTATCATTTCTCCTTCAGTTTACTCTATTGCATTATAACTGAATCCATGGCTCTCTTATCCCTTGTATTGCGGGATCCAGAATCTTGAAAAAACAGATTCTGAAATTCCATGGCGCTCAGCTGGAAGGGAGTTAGAGCACACTGATGGAGGAGGAAAATATACACTAATACTCATTTAAGGTCAGAACTCCTACACACAAAGACTCTGCAACAAGCACTTTGATTTTACAAAACTAAAACATGGAGAATTCTGCTGTTGTCTGATTAAATTTCTGTTTTCTCTAGAAACATAAATGACAGGCCTGCTAATACTAGTCTTTGAATATTTCTACCTCATGATTTCACAGCCTATCATCTGCTTCATTTCATTGTCGTTACTGAACAGCTCAAACAGAAATGACAAGATAATACATGCTAAATGTTTGCAATGTCCTGTCTGTGAAACCCACTTATTCATCCATCAGAATACCTGACAAAAGAGCATATTGCATCCTTTACTGCCCTGTGAGTGAAATAAATGAACTAGAAAAAGTCCTCAATCTTTTTCCATCTGAAATCTCAACTTAACCACTATATAAGAAACATCAGTGTTTCGGAGGGATTTTTTTTGCCTTCCTCTTGAAGACTGGTTATTCAAAGCATGGCCTACATGGCCCCCGTCAAATGAAGTACTTAGAATCTGGTCTAGTTTCACTGAAGTCCATAGGCAGATCAGGCATGAAGTCACACGCTGAACTGGTTGCTCCTGGGGGTGCAGTGCTGAGTGTCTTTCAGGATCTGCCCAAAAATGTCAAAACACCATCCAGAGTTTACAAAGCCATGAAAGGCAGAATGTGTACTCCATGCTCTTGTTGCACTAGAGCTAGCTAGACTCAGTTCTGAGCCCTAAATTTAGGCACTTGGCCACATTCCAGTTAATTTTCATAATGTATGTAAAAGAAGCTAATGTTATGCAGGTTCTAATTGTTCTCTTTGTGTCATTTATCTTATTTTAAAACCTTACATGCATAAGGTACAAAGTTTGTGGGGAATACATACAATGTAATAAATACTACCTGGGCCCGTCTCGGTTAAAAAAAAAAAAAAAAAAAAAAGTTGACAAGCTGCTTGTTGTTGTTGCTGTTGTTGTTGTTGTTGTTGTGTTGCTTTGTTTTTAAAGGCAAAGTTCCTGTTGACCTCAGTGGGGTGGGGATTTCACTTTGCAGGGCCTCATCAGTTCAGGAGAGCTGAGGGTCTGGTTTGGTGTCACTATTTCTCTCTCACCCACTTGGCTTTATTGCTGAGATTTTTGTCTTGATCTCTAAGGAGACAAATACCAAGTCTGCCTGATGTGCTGCTTCTTGTGGTGCTGGAGAGAACTGTGGTGGTTCCTGCTGCACAGCTGGGCTGGTAAACCTGTATCAAATCAGTCCCAACCCAAACCATGGGAAAAAAAAATGAAGAAAATGGTAACTGGTGTAAGACTGAAGATTTTGCATAAAAGTGGAAAGTTGAAGGTAGGCTCCTGCATTACATGCTGGATTTTGGAGTACTGAGTAGGGGTTTTTTGCAAGTCAGGATTGGCAACTTTGTTTCATTCAAAGAGTTATTAATCTGAAGCTATAGGCAAAGCTGCCTTTTTCTAGCTTTCAGCAGTTAGTAATGATCCTGTTTCTGTCTCTTATAGATTTAAGACTTATTTACATCTTGTTTCTCTTTTCCCAGTTTGTCTCATGTACATTTTGCTTCTTGGCCTTTATTCCATTTATTAGAACAAATGTTGGCAAGAAAACTACTCTGTCTCCGAGAATAACACCCTATTGAGTTTAACCTACAAATCAAGAGTTCACATTCCTGAGAGCTCTGTACCATTATTGCACTTTTCATTCTGGTCACATCCACTTCAGTTCCAATGTTTCCTTTGCAATTGTGAGGATAAATTTGTTTGGGATTTTTTTATTGAAGCAAAAAAATGAGTATTTGGGGGTAAGATCCAAAATAGCATGTAATCATCTAGAGCGGAGCTTCTCCGACTTCAGTTTCCAGTAGACCCTTATGCTTGGTTAGAAGAATTGCACACTGGAATTTAACTTGAGCCACTATGACTGTTTTGAGACCCTAGATGAATAGTTCAGGTGCAGTCACCTAAACATGACTCGGACAGAATTTAGGTGCTGCAATCCAAGAGAGCAACTCACAAAACCTTTGCCTGGGTGATTAGCCAGGCTTTGGCCAGAAAGCTTTCCTGGGTGCTCCTATATGTTTGCAGAAGTGCTGTCATCTTAACTGAGCAGAGCAACTTGCTGTAGCATGTTGCTACAAACTTCATTTGGGATTCACAAACTGGTCATCCCTAGGGGTATGACCTGGTGTCTGTCTGGTACATGGCTGAGATAGACAGCTGACAACTCTGGATTCAGCACAGAGCATGAAAGTAATGGTCACTTCCACTAGAAAATCAGTAACTACTTGGGGAACTTTGTGCTGATGGTGGTGTACACGTTTTGTATGATGATATAACAGCTGGAGTATTGCCCCCCACCAAATACTAAGTTTTCCACAGCTGATTCTATTGGCACAGCAGCCTTGCCCCTGCATTGAAGGGATATAAAGCTTCCTGCTTCTGCCTTCCTCCCAGGGCTCACAATCCTATAAAAATCCCTGCTGTAACTGGCAGATGAATTTAAGGATTACTCCCATTTTGGTGTAGCTGTCTTTTACCTGTGTATGTCACCTGCTAAATTTTACCAGTGAACCCCAACAAAACCTTCATGCATTACTGGGCAGTTTAGGGCCAAAGCTTCTGCTGCAATCAGCAGCAGTCATTTGGACTAATCCCCAGCATAGCTTGGAAAGAAGTAGTTGGTACATCAAGTGTTTGAATAGCAACTTGTCTGTGTGTTTTTCTAGGTCATGCTGAAAGGTTAAAGATTTCTTGGCAAATTGGCTAGTTTTTTCCTGTTTTTGAAAAGAATTGGGAAGGCCTTGCCCTTTAACCTTTCATGATCTGCTCTGGCAGCGTAGATTTGGTTTTGGCAGTAAGCATCATAAATATTCCAAAATCTAGTGTAGGTCCTTGTGGCTAAGAGATGAAGATGAGTAGAAATTGGCAAAAGCCGTAAACTCATGGTATTGCATTACAATCTGACAGTCTGTCAGAAGTAAAGGTTTTGATTTTTGTCCTGTATATTATGTGGATAGGTATGTAAATATTTTGTGTAAAATAAGTTCATTTCTTTCACTTAGAGCTAAAGAGGAATAGGACTGCCATGATGTCTCACTCCTTGCATTCTGCTGAATAACTTGTGGGAAATAAGAAATAGCATTAAGCCCTAATGCCTGGTGTACCTATCTCAGGGGTGTAGATGCAGTGTCCCACAGTTCGGTTGTTTGTAGGCAAATTACATCTATGAGCAAGAGCTTGATGTTGACACCAGTTGGTTGCAATATACATTGTCAAATAAACGTGAGTACAGTACCGTGCTTTTGGGTGAGGATGATTTGCGTCATCAGAGAGGGCAGAGATGTGAAAGCATGAAAAAAGGTTGTCGCAGGGCCCTTTGGGGCATTCCTCTCCTCTGAAAATCAAATCTGTCAATGCACTGCTGCCCTTTGTGTTTTTTGGAACCGACTGTAGAAAACTAATTGACTGTTAGTCAACATGAACATTAAAGTTTGTGGTGTCCTTTTAGCCAATGACTTCTGAAGACTGACAGTGAGGGGGAAGGGTTAATTTATTACATTTTTTCATCCTTGCCCTTTATTTGTCTTATGGGGTATAGCATTTTCTTTTAAAGTCTGATAGATTTGAGGAAAGTAGGTTGAACCAGAATTTAGAACTAGAATTGGATTTTAGGATGTTTTCTGACACTCTCTTTACTTTATTTTCCCTGTCTGTAATATGGAAACGATGGTACTAGTTAACTGTATTGCTACAGTATCTGGAACTGGACTATTCTGGTTAGGTTCTATGCAAACACAGAATAAAAAAAAATTCATCCTAAGCCCAAAGAATATCATGCATAGCCAACCTCACAAAAGTGCTTTGATAGTTAATTTACAAAGTACTTTTTAAACAAAGCTTTGAGAAGAGTACACTGTTTAAACACAACATACCAATGTTGACAGACAGGAGAAGCAAATTAGCCTTCCTTTCACTTAAGTGAATTATAGGAAATTTCAGGTGTCAGATGTGTTTTTTCCCACTCTCTCTGCTATTTGATGAAAATCAAAAGGCAGTATTCTGACCTTTTTAAGTTTAATAACAATTTTCAAAACTTTGACTTTTTAATCATATCAAAGTTATAAATATAACGACAATCCTAGCTAGACTGTTTATAGGGTGTTATCTTCCAAAAGTAATAAAATAGTTTATCTCCCTCTTCTGTTACAATCATTTCACTAAATATCTGACATCTACAGATGACATTGTACTAGTAAAGGGATATTTACTGCATTCCTTTCCTCAGATGGAAGGTTCCTATGAAATTATAAGGAACTTTTCAGATGGCTGTGATGGAAACATTAATAATTCTGTTTTGCCTTGCTTCTAATGTGTTTAAACAGAGAGTATTTCAGCATACAAAGCAGTAATGTAAGTGCTAATATCTAAAAGCCTTTTAGCATGCACTGTTGAATTCACAAATGCACACATTTTGAAACCATGCAGACATGTGAAATTTTGTAATTCAGACCCTAAGCTAAAGTAATAAAAAGAAAGGAAAAAAAAAAAAACCCTTCTTTTATCTCTAAATGCAAAAAGTACCCTAAGGCTCTTATTTTAGGACCAAAAATTAATGACCATTTTTTACAAAGGAAGTGTCTCTTCTTTGCATTTTAGAACTGATTAGTAAATGGGTATGCAAAAAGGTCTGTATGGAATTAGACAAGTAGGAGTCTGTGCAGTCCAATCTATTTTGTGCATGTTCTCCAAGACCTCAACAACTAAAGCTAATGCTCCCTCAATTCCATTGAACTAATTAAGCTAGGTCATTATATTAATAATGGCTTGCCTTTCCATCTGCATTTATGGCACTTAGCAAGTCAGTGTGTGTGGATGCCTGTGTCATGAAGGAGAAAGCTGTCAATGAATTAGACTAATCCATCAAGAGAATTAATGTGATTTGATTACTGTTGATACATCTGAAAAATCTGTCATGCACAAACTTGACTTGAATAGATATCTAAAGCTGTAGGAGGTAGCAGCACTCCAAAACATTTGGCAAAAGCTCTGCGGTTTTACTGTTGAATAAATAGGTGGCTGATGCTAAGGTGTATTCATGACAGTGACAAATACAAAGGGTGCCACCATATGTAGATGTTGCTATCAATCAACAATGCTGCTTAGCTCAGTTGGGTTCGTATTTTGCCAGAAATAGTTCATATGCTTTCTGTCATGTAAAAAGAATTCCCCAAATTAGTTCTCAGTTCTCTGGCTCCCAAAAGGAGCTGGAAGCAGCAGAGATGCTTGAAAATTAGTTCAGAAAAAATTCTTTAATCACCAAAAAAAAAAGAAAAAACCCTGCACTTTGGACATGATTAAGGTAGATCTCTTATTTTTTTCAGTTCTTTTTTGAGTCATTGCATGTCCTTTGGTTCTCTTGCTGAGTGCCATGTTCAAAGTTACAAATGGTTTGGAAGTTTCCAACTGCTGAAAAAGTAGTCCCTTAAGCCTGTGATAATTGGCTGAAAGTAGGATGCTGAACTGGCAAAGATTCTTTTGCATTATAAGTACAAAAATATAATGAAAGGTTGATAATTGGGATGAAGGAAAAGGTTTCCAAAGTGCTGAAGTAGATATATATAAAGAATATTAAGTTTTCTTCTTGGAAAAGACAAATATGCATGTGGGCTTCCCTGTGTTATAGGACGCAACAATTATGATTTACCATAAAACATAGTTAAAAAAAAATTACAAGTTTTTAAACTGTTAATGCTGTCTCCTGAAAATTAATGAGTAGTTCTAGACTTTCAGTTACCAAGAATGAAACATCAGAGATCTATCAAAAACACCCAGCAATTTTGATTAATTATTGCTTACTTAGCTGCAGCAAAGGAGTGAGAGACTCTTCTCATAGCCTCACACCTGAAAAAGACTGTATTAGATTTGTCTTTCACATAGTGAGAAAAGCATTAAGCAACTCAAGAGTTGCAGAGGAGTTGTTATACCCTTCAAAAAAAATTTTCCGCTCTAAACACTCACTTCCAAAGATAGGGCTTGGTGAACTATCCAGGACCTTTATAAATATTGGATTAGGGAACAAATTGTCCAGATGTTTTATTAAACAAACAAACTCAACTAAGTATTTATTCAATATAACTGTTTAAAAACAGGATATATTGAAGTTATTTAAGACTTCATGGATACAAATTTATTTAGGTGTTAGTCTGCTTTGTAACACTCATTTATGGATGAGGTTACTGTAGTGCACTGAGATTTCAAAGGTATGATTCATGGCAATTCCTATGTGTTTCCTAACAGTACATTGATAGCTCAACACAGCTATAAAATAGCTATTTGGCCGTCCAATAGCACATATGTACTAAACCCAGTAAATTTTGAATTTCTGATAGCATGTGAATCACTGGATGTGGCTTGCAAAGTTGGTATTAAAAAGTATAACTATTAGTTTTATGAACGACACATATGGAATGTGACACATGGAATTGTCAGTCCCTTTTTGGAGGAGCTGTTTGCATGAACAGTAGTGTCAGAGGGGAAGAAAATATCCAAAAGAAAATAATGTCCTGTGCATGCTATCTTAAAACATTTTGGTCTGTTATTTCAAAATCCAATTTCCACAAATAAAGACAAAAAAAGCCATTCACTGTGGCCTTTTTCTGCAAAGTCTGAAGGTTAAAAGAAAGTTATGTTGTAACTGAGCATAAAATAGGCATTTGAAAAATGATTTAGCTGGAGAAAAAAAAAATACACATTTTTTTCCACATTAAGATAACTTGAGAACACCCAAATTGATTTTTATAGAACTTCTCATATTCACTTCTGAGCTGACACATGCATGAGATATTCAGCTCTAAAGGTCACTTCTGAGAAATCTATAAGCAACTGGAAACAGCACTGCATGTCTCATTGGTAACTATTAGAGCTGGAGAGCGATAAGTATTTTACTCCTGAGGCTAAGAGCTAGCTTCTGTAAATAAATTTCTATTTTTCAGCTGTAATGGGGTAACTGAAGGCTGGTGTGACAGAATGGGTTTTCAGGATTTTTTTAAATTTTTGTTTAAGAAGAGGCTAGGGTGGTTTGAGCAGGCATCTGCCTGGGGTGGGTGTCGGAGAGGCTGGCGGCCCCTCCCCTCCCCCCGTGCCAGCAACTGGGCACAGCCCTGCTCTCGCCTGGCTGCAAATATGGGTCATGACCACGCTGCCAGTCACCACAGGTGCCCGCATCTACTGCTCCCGCTCTTCCCGCTGTGCTTGGGGTGCGCCAGCCTTTACCCTCCTGAAGGTTTTTTTTTTTTGAATTGATGTTAAATGAATGATTCAGATTTAAATATTGGGGGGAAAAAAAGTGAGGGTTAGCTGCTGGTTTTGGCAGCCTGCAGCTCTTCTCCAGCGCTGCGAAGGCAAGAAGGACCAGGACCCCTGGGCCCAGGCCGGGGCCCGAGCCCTTCCTRAACCAGGTATTCAGTCGCCCGGCCCGGCCCGGCCCACTCCGGCCCCCAGGGCGGCGCGCTGCCTGGCAACCGCTGCCCCGGGGGCGGGGCGCGCTAAGGCCCCGCCTACGCCCCGCC
>NW_020447864.1:790494-800866 GCF_003343035.1 Apteryx rowi
GCTGCCCCCACAGGCGCGGGGCGGCGGGGCGCCGCGGGCGCTGAAGGCGGTGCTGTGGGCCGTGCTGCTGGCGCTGGCGGCCGGGCTGGGGCTGGCGCTGCCCGTCGGCCTCCTCGCCGGCCTCTACTGGATGCACGCCGCCACCCGCGGCCCCGCCGAGCGGCGGCGCGGCGAGCTCAGCGCCTACTCCGTCTTCAACCCCGGCTGCGCCGCCATTCCCGGGACGCTGACAGCCGCGCAGCTGGAGCGGGAGCTGCTCTACCGACCCGCCGCCGGCAGGTAGCGCCGCGCCGCGCCCCGGGGGGGGGGGCCGCGTCCCGCCTCCCGGGCGAGGCGGCGGGGGCCGGGCCGGGCCGTGGCTCCCGGGCGCTGGTCTCCAGTTCAGGCCAGTGCGGGGCAAGGACTGTGTTTCGCTCGGACCTTAACGGAGCGCCTGACCGCTTCTCTCCGCAGCGCTGGCTAGAGCCCTCTCTCGGAAGGAAGGACGGACGGACGGACGGGCGGGCACGAGGCGGTAGCAGCGTGACCGCTTCTGTCCAGCGCATCTGTTTCTTCTGCTGCAAACATCTGATTTTGATGGAAATTGCCTGTTCGTGTCTTATTAGAGCTTTCGTCATCTGCAGTACAAGACAAAACACTAGTTGTTATCCCTGGCAGGTAATGCATTGGGGGGGGGGTAGCCATCCTTTTGAAAAAAATTGGTTAGGGTGAACATGCAGCAGATGGGAAAATGCTAGGAGCTCTCAGCTGGAAGGGGATTTCCCTTGCCATTGAGTTGAGTCCTCCTTTTACCACAGCACAGTTGATGACATCCATTACCATCATCCCATAGACTGTCAGGTGTTCCTTTGTATGATCCACTAGCATATCTAACATATTGCATATAATTTCATTAAAATGAATCATTAATACTAAGTCATAGTGTAGAGTAGCTAGTGCTATTTATTCCGATGAGGATTGAATGGAGAGCAAAAATCACAGATTTTTCAAGTTGTGTTTCATTATGCCCTTCCTATTTTAAAAGTGATTTACAATGCTTAGGATTGAGCAACCACAGGTTCTGTCATTTGTTGGGGGAACACGAGGCAGTGTTTTTCACTGAATTTAATGGGACTGGAGAGAGAATAGTAGATTAAGGCACAAGTAATATGTTTTAACACTGCTAAACATCTTTCAATGGCTCTCCACCATTAGCTTCCACCATAAATCTGTTTCATCAGTTACCAATGCTATTTAAAGCCAAGCACAGAATTTTCTGATTTGCACATTCTCCATCATCCTCTGGTCGAGATGCAAAATCATGTGGMGTCCTAACTCCCCTTACTGATGACTTCTGACTCTATAGAGATAGTGTGCTGCATTTCTTTTTCATCAGCTTCACCTCTGCAGGCTCAGAGGCCTCTTTTTATTGGAGATAAAGCCACAAATGTAAAGCTTTTTCTCCTTGAAAGAACTGTAAATTGCTAGTCTTTCCATTCTTGGAAAGTATCCTGCTAAGTACTGAGTAAGAGGTTGTCAGGCAATAAATAACAAATAACACCAATGAGTGATGGAATTTTATGAGTTCCAGCTTTATTCACAAGAATAAAAATATACATCAACATAATGCTTATGTGGAGTTGATAGTCTGACATCTTTTACAGTTAGATTTTGTGGGTGTTTCTTTAAACAAGGAAATACATGCAAATAAATATTAAATATAACATTCATGAAATTATAAATCTTTATAGCAGCAAGGATGGAAATAAAGCTTTCATTTGCTATAAACTTCAGTTACAGAACCTCCAGGGGAATTTATAGACAGGTTGTATTTAATGCTTTTTGAAACAATTTACCACAGTAAGTGAGCATGAAGCTGCAAGGCACAAGACAAACATTCACACAGTTCATCTGTTCCAGTGCTTTGTGTTGCTTTACTTATTTCATGCTACTCAGAAATAAATGCACACTACAAATTCTGAAACAGGTGGCAAGACTAACAACATAGGCTTGTAAAAGGTTTTACTGATGTAGATAAAGTATGATGTAGAAATCATTTTTTAGGCCTTGCTGAAAGTATTTCTTAAAATACATTCATTATTGGGTGGGAATTCCTTTCACTGAATTGCTTCCTCAGTACTTGAAGGATATTTAAAAAGGCTTGAAGAAGTGAGAGCTTAATCAGGAAAAAAAAAAAGAAAAACCCAACAACCCCCCTGCTAGCCTAAGATCCCACTTCATCTTGTTCATTATTTTGCTTGGGTTCTAACAAGCCATCGGTTACAAAGGTAAGTTTGACATCTGGTGCTGGAGCTATTCCTTATGATGTGAAGCCCCTAGTTCTCAAGTGATTGGGAGGAACAAAAAGAGCCTAGCAACTCAAAAACATTTCATATTGTTGAAGGAAATCTTTTGACAGCAATTAAGTACAGATTTGCTTCCACACATAAAAGGACTTTTATTGTCCCTTCCTATGTCTGTTCTTTCTAATTTATGATCTGTATTTTTATATATAGATATATTGTATAGAATACTGTACTTTTTCCAGCATGTTAGTGAGTTAAAGCACTTCTCCTGTAACTTCCTATTGCTGTAGTAAAACTATAATCTTGCTCACAGCTGCACAAGTAGCAGAGACTTTTCTCAGGTTTGCACACAACCAAGCAGGGCCCTGGAAAAATAGCACCCACTCTTGAATATTCATGAATGAAATTATTCCCTCCAGTGTGCATTATCATACAGACATTAACTTCATCTGTCATCATGCTGCCTTTTCACCTACCAGTGATTTTAATTTTATCAGTGTTTTCCTATTCAAAGCACTTGAGAATAGATGTTAAATAAAAACATCAAGTATACTCTCACATTCAGGAAACTAATAAATTAAATTGCAGGACAGCAGTTAACATACATACATGTATGTAGTAGTCAGGTATTGTATTAATGGTCACCCTACATAGAAGCTAGTGATTACATTTACAGAAGAACCTGAGATGCTTCATTGCAAAGTCAGCTCTGCTACTGATGTTATGAAGAGATGGACTGGAAATGGCCTGCGTCGAAGCCAGCATGCTCAGCATACATAAGCCAGCCTGAGAACTGTGGTGGATTTCTACAAACGTGTCTGACTTTTCCCCTGGAGCTCAGTTACAAGCATTATAGCAGAAGAAGGTAACCCTTCCTCTCTAATTCAATTCTAATTTGATGATTACAAAACTAATTCACCCTGTAGGTAGTCTGGATTCTATTACAATGATTAAATAATTCCATGCAAAGCAATCTAGCTTCAGGCAGGAAAGATGTTGACTTATCTCCTAGAATATTCAGCGACTTTCCTGGCAGTGGGGGATGTGAGTTTAAGTCCGAGGAACAACTTGATAACTTTCATCTCTGCTGAGCAGTCTAACTGCTAGGCTGTGGAAGTTACTGATCACAAGGAGGTTCTGGGCAGGGATATTTTGAGAGCCAGTCTTTGCCACCTCTGCCTTTGTTGTAAAGGGAGCCTGAATGACTAAGCTGTATAAAGATGTGTAAAACTTGGTAATAAGTGAGGCAATGTCCCAAGCCCCTCTTGTAAAGTTACCACTGACTTTTTTTCTCCAACATTAACTCGTGTAGCCATCAGCAATAGGTATAGATAATAAGCAGTTTAGATGCATTCACTGCAACAGCCCTTGCAGTCTCAAAACAAAACAAAACCCCTGGTATTCTAAACTTAGGGGTGCCCCTCCTTGCCTTTTTTTTTTTTTTTTTAATTCCATCTGATTGCCAGTTGAGGAGGGGGAAGGCAGCCTTGCCCCAAGGGGCTGGGAGCTGGCAAACTGTCCCCTGTGCTGAAAGGGCACCATTAAATTCACCTGGTAAACATCTTCAGTCCTGCAACCATGAGTAAACCATCTTTCAGGTATCTCATGCCTGGAGAAAACAGGCCAGGCCAGAGAAGAAACAAAAGTGAGCTTACACTGTGAAATACTTAATGCTATCTTTTCCAAGTCAATGAAGTCTGGTAAGAGACAATGTGGCCACAAGCTAGCTTCTGCATGCTTGCATCCACAAGAAGCAGAGTATAGCATTGAAAGACAATGTTGTTTTGAAGCACAAGTCATTATCTTGTCCCTGTTCACAGCTGTGTGCCAACTGGAGCTGAAGAGTACAATGTAAAAGCTAAAGGGCTGTGCATTCAGGGGATACTTCCATCAGCATCGATAAGAGATGACATGCACCTATTAATAACAGAAGAGGGCCCTATTAGGCACTAGTTTTGACTTTTTTTTTTCCAAATTAAGCTTAAAAAGAGCATTCAAGAATGTGCACCACGCTACCTGCTGCAGTTGTAGATCTTCAGGATGCTGTTCTTCACCTACCCAGAAAACAGGTAAGCATACTTTGAACTTAAAACTTTGGGAAGCTCTTACTACAAAACTAATTCTTTCCTAAAACATATGTTGTGTTCCGCTAAGTTATTCTTTCTAAAACTAGTGATAGCACCTTGCCCTGTCCCCTTAAAAGCCTAAATGTATTTTTTGCCAATAATCATATTCTGTATCTTTGTAATTTAATCAGTCAATCACTCAGCTCGCCCACTCACAGTAATAAGCCATTGACCTGTGGTTTCAGACTGGATCAATGCTATGCTTAAGTTCTGGACACCTGGAGGCCTTGTGTACAAATAGGAAGAAACTCTGTTAACTGCCTTTAGACATGATCAATTTTTCCTCAGATGTGTTCATTAGATTAGCAGATTGCTTTCCCTAGAAACCTTTGTCCAACAGCCTGCAGGCAATGAGCAGCATATGCTTAAGTTTCTTGCTGGAGATGGCCTATTTACGCCACTTCCTTGGGTATTTAAGAGTTTTCAGGTATATTGTACAGTTCATTTTTCACAATCTGATTCACCTGTAGAAATCTTAGCTGAATGTGGCCTGACAAGTGGCAGCGTAGACACTACTGCCTACCGTACCTCCACTACTGATACTGCTGGCTGGACACTTCAGTGGTTTCATACTGCTGTCCCTCTGGACATATAAATGTTCCAGTCTCCAGCGCTCCCAGCTTTTCCGAAACTCCATCTGAACCTAACACAAGCAAAGAAGGAAACAAAAGGAACAAATGTAGAAATAATCAGATCTTGAAATGATTCCTTTAGAAAAGGGACAAGAAAAAAAAATAAACATATCACTACTTATAAAAGCTGGCAATGCTTTAAGTCTGGAATATTATTGCTTCAAATTATTGAATTATCTTATTAGTCCATCATAGGGTATTCCATTTTTAAAATAATGACAGCATTCACTTTTACTTGTAGAAATAAAGCTCTATTATGCTACAGAACACCAGAAAATCTTCGTTATTTTATTCCTAATGGTATTCTGCTGCAATATTGAATGTACTCTATGCCTTATCTGCACTACAAAATAAGTTGATTTTTGCCTGTCATCAGCAATGAAGTGCCTGAAAAAACTGGCTTCCTGCTCAATACTGTCACCAGAGATATTTTTAGAGTTCTGCTTTGACTTCTGATTTTATTTAAACAGTACTGTGTCTTAGATTATTTTTGTTCTTTGAATATTTACTATTTTTTTAATTCCGTACAAAATAAATATTTATTCAGAATTGAAACATGAACAATCTAACACATTCAAGGCTTGTATGCATTAAAGGATACAATCAATATAGAATTCCAAGTTCCTAAATAGGGTACTGAAAAACATAGCAAGTAAAAGGATAAAAGCAAATTATTTGTAAAAATGCAGGTGTCTTCCCAAGTGATATCACACCAGCTGTAAGGTGACTATAAAACAATACTTCTGACAATATGGCTTGGCAGGCATTTCTGCCCCTCTATTGTTCCTATTTCATTGAAAAGACAATGCTTACACTTCTTGTTTTTCATGAGGGTCTTTTTTCTGTGCACTTTTTTTTTCTCTTTAAACAATAATTATAATATCTCTTTCCAAATACCATTGTTTTAAGGTACAGAACATGCTCCTTTAGTCACAGGTTCTGGGTTAAACATTGTAACCTCTATTTGTGAAGGGTTTTTGAAACTTCTCCACCAGCAATAACAATTTAGATCTTCCTGTTCCACAGGCAAAGTTCTTGCCACTTGCCTAAAATAAGAACCTCCATTAGCTTTTAACACATAAGGCAGAGGACATAAAATTGAACCTTTTTACTCTATTTAGAAAAGGGCAGCAGTGCAACTACAGTAATCAATTCATTATGGTGTGTACTTCAGCTTGGAAGTAAGTTCACTGTGGGCCTCAAGTAAGCCTTCTCTGGAGAGCTCCTTTTCATTTTCTTTGAGGGCTCTGGTACTGACCATCGAGCCAAATGGAGCAACTGCAGTTCCTGCACAGGCCTGTCATCATACCCCGGCTGTTGAAAAGTTCATACTCTAGTGAAACTTTCCAGGGACCCAGCTACTGTATATCTTTTTTTCTACTTGTCCATTTTCAAATAATAAATCCAGGAGGCAGCCCTAAAAGAACGAGGGGATAGAGTAAGATTTATTTTGTAGATAAGGAGGCAGTTCTTGAGCAGAGAGGTAGCTCTATAGATCTTTCAGCATAATAATTAGCCTAGGAAGTTCTGTGTATGGATGGGATGCCCCTGCAATAAGCTAAAGGAGGAGGAGGGAAGTAAGAGCAGAATTCTGAAATCCCATGAGAAAGGGGATGAATGAAAGTTCTTATGAAGGATATTTTGAAAGAGCAAGGGGAGAGATGGGAGAACCTGAAAAAATTAGTTATGGAAGTTAAAGGAGGAAAAGATTTCTCAAAGAGAGCAGCTGATTGAATCAAATGCAGTAGATGGGCAAGGATGATGAGACTGTGGCAACGAGTCTGAAATCTGTTTACAAAGAAGTTAAACTTTGGCAAAGGCCATCCCAATAAAACACAGTAAAAGGAAACTAGGCCTGGAATGACATAGAATGGAGCTGGTAGAGGAGCTCGGTGGATGGTATGTATAGAGAACACTCAAAAGAAAAACGGAAGATTGGGCAGTAATTAAAAAAGCAACTGGAGTCAGGATAGATTCTTTAAAAGTGGAAGAGACTGATGTGTACCTCCATTGCAATATGAAGGAGGCAAGGTAGCAAGACTATGGAGAATGGAAGCTGAATCAGCTTAAACTTACTCTGGTAGAAAGCAGCAAAATCTCTCTGGTTAGAATATTTATCATAGAAAGCAATAGTAATTGCAGAAAAACTGATCATATTAAGCCCAGCTCATTTTTCAAGGAACACTGGTGGTAACAGGCAATCTGATGAGGCTCTGTAGTTTGCTTTGGAGCAATGCTGGAGAAGATCCAGAATTCTTTCAGATGAAATATGACCAGAGGTATTTTAATGTTCTTCCACAAGTAGATTCTACAAAGGGATATAACTACTAACTTCATTCTTGCTCTTGATCTGGCACAGAGACTTGCAAAAAACTTTTATGCTATACAGTTAAGTCAATGGGCCACAGACAAAAATAAAAATACAGATATATATTATATTATATAAAAATATAAGGATAGGCCTCAGGCACAGATAGTCTGACAGATGAAAAATTGTTTGAGAAGCATGAATTTCCTGTATAGTTTAGAAGAGAAATAGAAAAGACTGGACCTAATCAAACTCTTTACCTGGAATTTTTTTTAATGGATACCGATAACAGGTTTGACAAAATCCTTTTCCCTTCTCTTAATAAGAATTGGAACAAACAAAAGCATTCACCCTAGATTGTCTGTCAGGCTTCCATCAAGCTGAACACACTACTGTTAGCTTTTAGAGATTATTTTACAAAGGCAAGAGAACAAGCAACAAGAGAATTGGAGGACCTCTTACAGATTTAAGCAGCCTACTTCACAGCAAGTTCCCCACAGTGAAACAAGCTTACCCATTTCAGGGTTTGTATTGAAGTTTGGTCTACAATGTAGCTTGCCTCTGGCCTTGCATCATACAGAGGAGATTATTAGGCTCCATTCATTAGAGAGCTGGCTGCAACAGCTCAGAGAATGTGTGAGCAAAGACCAAGTGAATCAAAAGAAACAGATGATGCAGCAGCAGACAGTGCTGCAACTCAGTATTAAAGCACTTGTAAAGCTATACAACAAATTTTACACAAATATTCTCTCATTCATTCTTGAGCAAAGCCTGCTGTTAGCCATGCTGACTTTCATAAGCAGTACAATTAACACATTCACTTTAACAAAATCTTATGCACAAGCTACAGAAGTGAACAGTCTCCTACAGGGCTTAATTCAGATGCCTGCTACCTATCATCTGTTGAATCCAGCCTGGCCATAACTACAAACTTAGAACATTTTTCTGTCAATTCTAATTCCTTGATGAGGCCTATCTCTCAATAGACAATTCCGAATTACTGTAGAGATAAGTAGATTTAGCGTGAGTGTAAAATACAGTGATGTGTATTAGACTTAATAATGTGCTACCAGCTTAGCAGTGTTTGCTTCCCTTGCAAACCTGGCTGCTCAATGAATGGGTAACAATACTTAAAAGGTAACACAAGTGGTTCCTGCAACATCGAAACAGAACAATACTCTATCCCTAACAGGGCCAGGGTTCAGCACAAGCCATAGAAGATGGTACTCGTATCCAGATTAACACAAAGCCCTAGTTAAATTTCTTCTGGGCCTGTGGGAGAGCTTACTACTCCATGAAGCTCAGTGCTCCATTTGTATGAGGGGAATGATGATGTCTTCAAGTAGCTGGGCCACAGCTAAACCAGGTTGTGTACAGACATTAGCCAAGAGGACTCCCTAACTTCACCAGCTATGAGAAAGATTAAGAAGAGCAGCTGTAATTCTCAATACAAGGAAAGCTCCAGCACTAAAAACTATACAAATGTGAGCAAGAAAACTTGCAAGATTTGAAGTCTACAAATACTGTCCCTAAATTATGCTGCTTGGGTTCCTTCCCACAGTCTTTATCTGAGGAGTTACCCTGTCTGGTTGTACAGAGGAGGGTCTGTAAGAAAAGTCCTAACTGGGACAATTTAACAGTTTAAGACTATTCTCAATTTCCTTTTTTCTACAGTGGATGCTGATAAGGCAAATTGGCACAACTCCCAGTGTCTCTCTTACCTCATTATTGATGAAACAGTAGAGAATTGCAACCATCAGCCCCTGAAACCAAGAAAACAACAGAAGAGCAGTGAGCAGAGCAGAACAGTTCCCCTGCTCAGCTAAGCAAACCTGCAAAGGGCGGGGCCTGTCTCGTTTCACAGCAGCATGTCCCATAGAGAGAAAAGCAAGACTGAAAGAGGGAAAAAATCTATGGTCCCACAAGCTACAGAAGTGAACAGTCTCCTACAGGGCTTATCAGCTCTGATGGCGGAAGTGAAGTTTGGCTAAAGTTTGTCTCAAAGCACATGATCTTAATAAAAAGAAGTTACTGTTTTCTCCAACCTCTGCCATTTTTTTTCCTAAGGATTCCTTAGAAAATCTTATCTGTTTTCTAGTTATAAATACTTCATATATGAACAATTCACAGTAAGTTTAAATACAACTCTGTGCTTGATAAACAGGGAATGAGTGGGTGAAAAGGGAAACTAGAAGAATAATGATTTCCTTAGAGAAGGACACTCTTCTGAAATGGCCATATTTAAGGCAACACCTAAATAAAAATCACAATTAACCTACATCTTCCTCACATGCAGTTACAGTTGTAGACAGCTACCTCTCACAGCACAGATTTTCGGAAAAGTATCAAAAACACTGGAGAAGGCACAAAACTTGCTTTCAGTAATGCCATTACACAATTACAGGAAATCACAGACAATTTCATTATTGCCTCAAGATATCCCATAGGAAACAAAAATTAATACAGGGATAGGAAGACCAGTTTATTGTGGGAAATTTAAGACACTGGGAATAAGAATATGTGACACTAACATCTAAATTGGCTTTCAAAAATTGGTCCTCATGCTTTCCTCCCACTATCATAATCCTGCAATAGCCACTGCTAAATTGAGAAATATAAAGAAAAGGGAAAAAGCAATGAATAAGAGAGAGAAAAGGTCCTCAAACAGCAGTTACTGAACATCAGCCAAATGTGCACAATGTGATCACTACCTGGAAAGAAGCAAAGGAGAGTTCAGTAAAAAGCTTCACAAAGCGCAGCATCCCTCTGGCATGCTCATCAGTAATGAAGGCAAAGATGACCTCATGAGTCCCCAGCAGTGGGATCAGAGTCAGTGTAGATCTGGCCAGCCTAAAATCATAGGGAAAAAAGAACGCCATGAAGTAGCTACCGAATAGATCACTGCTGATCCCAGTTAATCTCAGGGAGTCACTGTTTCTGCATTCTGCTTCTGACACATTGTCAACTTTGGTATGTCACCCCATCATTTTGTCTCAGGATCCTCCTCCAGAGGCTCTAGAT
>NW_020447864.1:800881-849397 GCF_003343035.1 Apteryx rowi
GTGTTACAGTACTTTAGAGAATGTGTCTGCCTGTGACAGGAACAGGGTTGTGGAAGTGGGTAATTCTACATGGATGTAGAAAAAATAAAAAAAAAAAAAAAAAAAAAGGAAGATAGCTCAGAACAATTTGAGTAGGTTTCAGCGTGTTTTTACTGCCCCTGGCGCTTCACTGTAGACAACTTGCTGCTCCAAGTAGTGCTCTATATGCAGCTGCTGGCTGTATTTAACTTGGAAAATCTTCCAAACTCAGGAGCACATAATGTGCTTATATCTGAGATGTCTTCTTTGCATCCGTTTCTCCACCCGTAAGTGGGAATGATGATCAAAACCTACCTTGTTGATGACCTGAAAGAAATAATCTATCAGTGACTGGAATCTTTTAAGAATGTCTAGACAAGGGGAGAAGTACTTGTTATTCCTTCCCATGTCCTGGTGTGTTAAATCTTCAAAGCATTGTAACTAACTGTAACTGCAAAACACTCTGTAAAAGCAGTTAAACCATCTTAGAATGATGACTCCTTGATTTAAGAGGCAAGTTCAAAGGCACAACTATCAAAGGAAAAAACAAACCAACTTGAAGTAAAACATGTTTCTCCTGTAGAAGAGCAATGATCAGGGTTAAAAATATAGGAAAACATTGACAAGAATGGTCCTTAACTCTCTTTTGATAGGCATACATGCTAAGCCATTTAACAAGATAATGAAAGATGCCTGAACCTCACATGGAAGCTTATGGGGCTGGGCTACAGAACCTGTCAGCACTGCCAGTGTCTCACAAGGATCTACGATGGCTCTTCCAGTAGAGTAGAAACAAAATCACTAGAGCAGTAAAGCTGTTAGTGCATAGTAAATCTTGATTGCTCTAGGACTGCTGGCTGCTATTCTGAATCATAGATCATTCTGGTTGGCAGGGGCTTCTGGAGGTCTGTAGTCCCACCCTTGCTCACAGCAGGGCTAACTTCCAAGTTAGAACGGGTTGCTCAGGGCTGTGTCCAGTGAGGTTTTGAACATCTTGAAGGTCAGAGATTGCACAGCCTCTCTGGGCCCCATTCCAGTATCAGACCACTCTCATTGTGAATCCTTCCCACCCTTACATCCAACTACTCGCTACAACTTGTGACAGCTTGTCCTTTTGCTGTGCACCTTGGAGAAGAATCCAGCTCCATCTTCTCTATAACCACTGCTAAGTAGCTGAAGACTGCAATTAGGTCCTCTCTTAGCTTTCTGTTCTCCAGGCTGAATAAACCCAGTTCTCAACACCTCCTTGTATGTCACCTGGTCCAGACTGAACCATCTTGGTGAAAAACTGAAGCAAGTCCCAGGAGAGGGGGCAGTCTCCTCCTTGTGCTGGGGAGCCTCAAACTGGACACCAGGTGTAGCCTTACAAATGCTGAATAGAGGGGAACAATCACTTCTCTTGGCCTTCTGGCTATGTTCTTGCTAATGCAACCCAGTCTGCAGTCAGCCTACATTGCCTTAAGAGCACACTGCTGAACCATGTTCAACCTGTTGCCCACTAGGACACACTTTTTCTGCAAAGCCACTTTCTATCCAGTCAGTGCCCAGCCTGTACTGTAGCACGCAGTTATTCCACCTCAAGTGCAAAGGCTTTGCATTTGCCTCATTTGAGCTTCTTAAGGTTTCTGTCAGCCCACACACCAGCCTGCCAATGTTCTGGGCACACAAGGACTGAGGGATGGTGAATCTAAGTAGCTATCTAAATTAAACAGTTTACATATATAGGTAAGCAGAGATGCAAATCCCTAGTGGACCAGTGCAGGCCATTCCATTGAGTGGATAGGGAGATTGTTTAAAAGAGCAGCTTACCAGCAAGCCTTGTCATAGTGGTTCTCCACCACCGCCTGCCTGAAATAGAGATAAGCAAGAAGCTGAGACTGAATTGGCTCTGGAGACACTGGTTGGGTAAAGAAAGGGAGTTGTGGAGGTGTACAGCAATCCCCTAGTTTTCACTGGAACACTAGTGGGTTTATAGCAGATACCTAGAGAGCTCTGCCTTAAACAGGAAGCCATGAGAAGTCTTATGACAAGACTTTCTTGGCAATTAAGACCTGCCTGAAGAAAACCTTTCCCCTGAGCATGGTGAGAAGTTTCTCCACAGCTCCAGTTCTTACACAGAGAAAAGGGATTTGCTGCCATACTGAACAGTGAGCTCGCTCTCTTCAGCTGAACAGGCAGCAGGAGGGAGGAGGAATAAAAACTGGCCTCAGAGCAAGAAAAGATTTTTCTGCTTTCTATATATCACTGCATCTAAGCCAGTGACTTTCTAGGGTACCTAGACTGATTCTTGTTTAAAATAACACATTCCAAAGTAGCAGTAGTGTCTTCAATCCCCCCAAAATATTCTTCCATCTATTGGAGCAGAAGAAAAGGGGCAAAAAAAGTTCTGATGACTTACTGCACAGGTGTCTCTGGCTACTGGTCTTGGCACTAGAGGCACACCAATTAACTGAACTCTTTGAGTAAAGGCAGAATTCCCCAAAGCTACTGGCTATAACCATCAGCCTCAAGGAGAACCACCAGGACTTTATTCTTCATCAGTGAAGAAGGCTCTGTTGCTAGTTAAGTCCTTTCTTAATAAAGCCTCTTTGCTTACACAGCAGATTCTTGAACATGCAACATGAAGAAAATCAGAACATCACTGAAAGATGGTTCAGCTGTATCAAACCTTTCTGCTGTTTGCAGAAGCTGTTAGAGTAAGGGCTTCCTCCCTTGACAGGGCAACTTTGCAGTCAGACTTTTAACTGGTCCCAAATGAAAAGGGAGACAACTGAACTGGAAAAGAACAGAACCCAAAACATTAAGCCTGGCAAATGAAGGTCACATATATTCAAAATGACAGTATGGATGAAAGCAAAGCCTACAGCATGCTAAAAGGATTCCCGAGTCCCTTCCTCTACTTCAAGCTCCAAATGCTCTTTAGATTTTCCATAATTTCATGTGAAGTAAGGAAGGTAGGTAACATAAAAGTCAGCTCTATATTCTGATGAGAAAACACCAAGATACATACTGTGTCTAGCTTAGAAGGCAACAACATAGAAATACCCAACTTTGAACTAGCTAAGTCAGCTACCAGTAGCAGTCTAGCTACCACAGCACATAGCTCCACACATGTTAATTCACCTGGTTAGTTATTTTAACTCAGTTTAGTTAGTTTAAAACTAACTTGTCATCTCTACATTATTTCTCAGACTGCAATAAGGAAATATTCTCCAAGACCTAGAAATGAAAGATGTGACCATAAATCTGAGCAAGGCGATTAAATGACAAGATGAACCCAGACACAGACAGGGTCTGCAAAATAAAATTTGAGCTCTTCTGACATCTGTCTTGAAGCATCATATGCATTCTTAGTAAATTCAAGATTAAAAGTTTGTCCCATTATAACAACGGACAAGGAGAACAAGGAGCAGTGCTCAAAATGAAACCACCTTGATCTTCACTGAAGTTTCAGCTATTATTTTTCTCACTTGCATATATTTCTTCATTTTATTTAAGTATCTGCATATGCTGCCAGCATTTAAAAAATACCTGCTTAAGAATATTTTTCCAATATTGTGGAAGACTGTAAATTGATGAACTTGGAGATCAAGTCCTCTATTTATCTGTAACGCAGATCCAACTCCTGTCCTGGCTTCACCAGGAGGCTTCACTGGTGACTGACTGTCTAAGCAGTCATACAAATGTATGACATCATCAGTGCATTACTCACTCCCTGTGATTTTTAACGACCTTTGTCAATCCATTTCTTTTCATTTACATCCTTGTCTACTTCCATTTCGAGAAGCACAAAAAAGCATCAGATCACCAAATGACAAACCTGCATTTTATGTCAGTTTTGCACATCAGATTTGCCTGCAGTTTGGAGATGATGATGCATATAACTCTGATGAAGATCAGGAAATTTACCTGGAGAAAAGAAAGAAGGTTTTATATCTTCATCAAGAAATACAATAAGTGTTCAAAAGTCTGCTTTGTGTATGCTTTTCCAGGTCCCTGCACATCCTGCTATTCTGCAGCTGCCAAATTTGCCATGGAATTCAACTCTTGCTAAGAAATTGTGCTCTGAAATTTATCCCCCTGAAAATGCAAGCAGGTCACTAAAAGTAGGGGAGCTTACCTACATCTCCAGCAAATCAGACACAGGGAGTTTCAATACAGGTGTGGACTGTCCCATCTGTCTTGACTGGAGGTCTGTGACTGCCACAGTTTTGTGGCTGTGTAACATAGCATTTCTCCACAATATCACACAATTTGCTGTTCTTCTGTAGCTCAGTTCTGGAATATTATTTTCTGCCTCCCTGTGCTGTAGCTACCTGTTGCAGCTTTCCCCATGTAGGGAAGTTAACTGGATTCCTGTGGCATGCTGTTTTGTTATCATGTGTTGCTGTTACAACATGCCAGCATGTGGCCAAATTAAACAAACAAAATGCTATTCAGGAATTCCAGTGACAGAAGCCAATCTGGTTTCATAAGATCACATTCCTGAATGAAAATGTCAGTACCCTCAGAGGTCATCAGCCTTTGGATGTGCCCATTAGCCACGTGCACATCTGTTCTTAGTGCTGTATCCTGTTCCATTCTCATGGAAATGTGCCAACTCCCGGCACACACTCCATACTCACCCCAATGGCAATTAGAATAGGCAGTCTGATGATCAACCAGTAATTCATATTATAGTTTCTGGTCCAGCAACTAGGGAGATGGCAAAAAGGTGGAACACAAGAAGAAAGAGTTTCAGTACATTACTAAAACCCCTTGTTTTTTGTTATGTCAAAGCAACACAGATGAAAAACGATATTGAGAAGTAGATACCAGAAAAGCATATCATGCTGACATGGAAACAGATGCAGTTGCTCAATTCTTAGAAACACTGAACGCTTTGTACTATTGCAGCTATCATGATCCAACTGTATATTATTTACCTGCCTTTCTTGCCTGCTAAAGGCTAGCCCTCCTCCACATTTTGCTATGAATTATCATCAGTTAACTGTGAAGATTTACTCCATTAAAACCAAGGTCCAAACACACCATTTGGCTGAGAGGGAATTCATCCAAGTCAGACCTTCCTGTGTGGTTCCCATCCTACTCTTTCTGCATTACTTCTCACTACTCTTAAATCTCTAGTGTAAGGTGGTCTTATTATTCAGCTGTTTGTTAGTTCTTTATCACATTACCCACCATCACTTTTCTCCTGTCAGTATTTAGATTCAGTCATCTATTTTATTTGCCACTATTTTCAATAAGCCCCTACTAATTCTAACCAGGATAAAGCAATTAAGGCACCAAACTCCAGTTCCTTCAGGGTATGTATAGGTTTCAGGCCCAAAGGAATTTTTAAAAATTATGAGCAAGGAAAACCAAAGACTAGAGCAATAGCTCCCAACTTATGCTGGCCAACTGAGCCCTCTGCCAAGCACATAACATGTTGCAGGCAATATCATACTCCATTCTCCCTATAAGCTTCAGTTTTAGCTTTTTAAGTTCYTGTGTCCTTGAGCAACATTGGAGAACTTTCACAAGAAATACGATGCTCAAAAGCCATAGTTTGGGATCACTGGTTTGAAGTGAACTCTACACTGGGGGTTTCTAAACCTAGTTCTTTTGGCCACATGTGTGCATAACAGCTCAGCTGTCAGGCTGTGTTCACACACCACTTTGAAGCAGTTGTATAAATATATCATGGTCTGGAATCCTTATTCTGAGATGCATCTCAAAACTATTCATGCTGCATAGCAGCAACGGCATTCCTAATGTTTGCATGAAATATCTTTGTTAGCCTCCTGCCA
This sequence comes from Apteryx rowi, assembly GCF_003343035.1. NCBI lineage: Eukaryota > Metazoa > Chordata > Aves > Apterygiformes > Apterygidae > Apteryx > Apteryx rowi. Next base: position 806,689 of record NW_020447864.1, read on the forward strand.
CACTGTTCGGCATTACTCAAAAGCAAAAGTTATCAGTAAAGCCAGCAGTTAAATGCCAAAAGTTTCTGAGTTACGCAGTCTGTGAAACAAAAGAGGCTGTGAAACAAAACAAACTATGAAACAGCATTAAAGAAAAAGTAGGTTCCTTCACAAAATAGGTTTCTCCCTCCTCTCAAATCTCATTGGCCAAAACACAAATATATGCAATTTTCCTTAAATTTTCTTAACAAGCCTATGCAACTTCAGCTTGGGTGACACTAGTTGAGAGTAAACCCTCAACCACCCAACTTGTAATGGGACAGTCAACTTGATGGAAACTAGCAAAATTGCAGCATGTAATTAGGTGCTCACGCCATGACAACACACACACGCACGCACACACACACACACGCAGATACTACAGAGCAAAGCGAAACAGCTTGGCTGTGCCAATTCCACATTCCCTTGCAGGTACTGGAAGCCTGAGAAGGGCTCAGGATTTCATTTTTACTTTCAGTTTAATGCATACAACAAACACATTATTTTAACCAGCTGCTCCACTACTTGATTTCATTCAGTTGTATTTTAGCTAGTGGTGAAAAAAAGTGAACATGCTGTGTGCAGTCAGTGCACCTGACTTGGAATCTGAGTAAGAGGCAAACTACTTAATTGGTAGGCGTGACTGGGAACTGGCTTCATGTAGCCTTTAAAATTAATTTTATTTGAATCTCCCAAGACAGGCAGGATAATAGGCATGGCTGGAAGTGGAGTTTTAATTTTCTGAGCAGCTGCAGTGGAAGCAGAGACAATTTTAAAATTTCCTGATAATGACAGAGGCTGAGAAATGGTCCTTTACATTAACTCTGCTACATTTCTGCGTGCATTAATTTGTTTCCTGTGGCACTGAGCAGTTTAAGCTACTTTTAAATTTATATAAATATGTGCAATAAAAGCACCATTACAGTCCAATTAAAGTGTCACAGCTATTAAAGTGTCCAGAAAATAAAATTGATAGATCTGTACATGATTTCTTGTCCGTTTGTGCTTTCTGGGGTTGTTAAACTGATACACCAGCATGTACTGCGATTGGGATCTATTCCTGCAGTTTGCTCAGCACCACTCAGAAGATGCTTAGCAGCTAATAGCATCAGAACTGTGAATGGGGAATTGGTCCAATTAAACAAATGATACTGGGAAGTTTCTGCCTTTGCTTACCATTCTGCTATGCTTTTTCTAAATAAGAAAACACTGAATTTTTGCCTTGAAGAGGTATGGCTGAATGGCTCCATTTTTTAAAAGATCGTAAGTTGGCTGTCTTGCTTCCATAATTAATTGCAGATAGAAACAAAGATGTTTAAGTATCAGCTCTTTAGGCACAGTCTAATAATTAAGCAGCACAGCTTTCTTTAATTTTGTTTGTAATTTGGACAAAGTCTTTTTAATAGCCCTTTTTTTTTTAAACAGTAACTGATTTCTAAAGGAGTTCACAGTTGCAGTATTTCTAGGAAGGAAAGAAGGAGCCAGTCTGCAAGTAGGAGGTCTAGCAGGCTTCAATCCTTCTTTCCAAATGGTTACGTACTCAGGACTGCCTCGAACTCTCAGCCCTGACCACATTTACTTCCAGTTATTCCTCATAACTAGGGAAGTAGTTGAGACACAAATGAAATTTACAGCCTGCTGCACATCCATAGCAGCAGCGCGAAGGCAAACAGCATGAAAGATATCCCTTGCTGCTCCAACAAATGCCTGCCCAAGGCACAGAAATCTTGCCTTTCAGAAGGGCTGCTGCACATGGTTATTTATTATTGTATTTTACAAATATTTATACAAGATTTAGAAAATTCAATAAAGCACAAAATTGCCCCTTTTAAGGTCCACTGAAGGCAGTGAGTGACAGTTTTCCTTAACAGAAAACATAAATCAGCTCTGAGCACTGCATAATGCAGGAGGCTCAGCGTGAGCACTTTGAATACATTTTCTACATCAATGGCAAGACCTGCCTATGGAATATGGGCTGTTCAGAGACTACATGTTCTTCATGCCTATCCTAATCATTTCAACAAAACTTGCAATACCTCAGTAGAGCCACAATCTTATTACAGAATATAACTGAGTCAACCTCGAAGAGGAAAGTCACAAAATCCTAGCATTATTTTAGCCAGAAGAGGCAACTTGAATGAACTGGTTCAGTATTAGGAAAAGGCACTAAAAAAAGCCAGTTCTTAACACCTTGTCCCATGAACACCAGAAGGAAAGTCCAGAGGTGGCTCTGACTAAACTGAGTTTTTGCACTGCAGCATCGCTCCAGCAAGGATTGCATTTGGAAAGAGAAACAAAAACAAAACAAAAACCCTCCAAAAAAGTGCTGGCTGGGCTTTTTGGAAACTGAGTAGCAGGAAGACCCAATGAGCAGTGCATTTAGAATAAAAGGGAAATAGCATAAAGCTATTTATTTCATCAAAGAAAGCTACTCAAATATTTCCAGGCAATCACTGTCGGTAAGGAGAAGCCGCCACTTTCCTCCCTCTCATTTAACGAAAATGCTGTAATGCTATTTGGTATATGAAACATATATAATGCCAGTTTCTCAGAACAGCCACTATGGTAAAAGTATTTTGTGTTTTGCAGCGGTTTTGTATGGGGTATAGTTGGCCTGGGCAAAACTAACGCAGCCAGACAGAGAATGAGATTTTATCTTATGAAGACCTAAATAATGGAAGCTTAAACAAGAACAGGTAATCACATCTCTGCTGCAAGGCATAAGCTAACCACTGCAAATTGCAGGCAAAGTACTGTGGGAGGTTTTTGCCTTCCTCTGAAGCATAACTGTAAAGGCTCCTGCCAAAGGCACAGTATCAGGAGCAGTCTTGGTTGGATAAGATGACTTATACTGTTGATACTGTAACTACAGAAAAACAAAACATATCTTTCCTTGACCTGCAAAAGGATAGATTCATTTAGACATGCAGAAAATCCTGACCAGAAAGAAACGAGTGTTCCTTTCTGAAATGTTATGCAAGACCTTCAGACAAACACAAGCAATTACATGAGGTTTCAGCACATTGCCAAAGCAAATCACACCAAACAGGAAGCAAACAGTGACCTGCCAATGCACACACAGCACAAATGAGATAGCTAGAAAATCAGAGCTAAACCAACCCCTCATCTTCATAAAGGTACTTGACAATTCCCCAGAGGATAACAAACAGCATTGGCACACCTGGGAAGAAAGGAGACAAGGTAGACACTGACATTAAGAGAGAGGAAAAAGCAGAAAGAAGGACAAACCCCCACACGATGATGAGCAACATCATTAACTTGTGGCAGGGTGGCAGCTCCTACCCACCACGGGTGGCTGCCAATACTGGCAGGAGGATACTAACTGCAAATATTTAATACATGTAACTCATTTTACCTGGGCCCCCGCCCAGCTCCTGACAGGCATGAACGCTGAACAGCAACAGACCATCACCCCATTACTGGAGTATAGCAGCTCTTCCGTGCACAATTACACGGAGTGGCAATGGAAACTAACTTTCTGGGAGCTCTGCCAGCCTGCTGTGCTCTGGCTGCCCGTTGACATCGGGGCTGCAGCACGCTCAGCCCCGCATACCCCACGCCGTGGGCCCACCCTGGGGCAGCAAGTGCTCAGACTTCCCCCAAGAAGCCCGGAGCTGCGGCTGAGGCACTGGCATGGACTTGAGGGGTTGCAGCAGGGGCAGCAGATGCATTGGGTCTTGAGAAGAGGCTTGGCCCTATGCTTACCTGTGGGCACCTGTGTTACTGTGGGTCACGGTTTCTCTGGGGTGTAAGGGGAAGAGAGACGATGAAAGCCAAATAAGCTGGCACAGCCATTACTTGCTTTACAACATCCAAGACTCTCAACCCAATTTCTTTCACTTATGAAATGCCTAGGTCTTGAAAAGTCATTTTAAAGTGGATCTGTCAACCAATACCAAGTACAGGGAAAGCCCCAAAAAATAACACAAAGCAATGAAAGCAGGTTGAGTATCAACAGGCAGGATGAGGAATTTCTGCCTAAGGATGGATCGAGATGGACTGCGATTCCTCTGCATACCTCCTTGAACAGTGTCAGACATTGTAAGTAGGTTATTTGGGAAGGGCAATATTTACTATGCTTTCTTACTGCATTTTTAAGAGTCATTATGGTGTGGAATCATAAGCACAGCGGTGCACTACACTACGAAAACTTATTAAGTGTTGCACAGGGTATACACACAGTTCCTTACAGCAGGAGTTACAGAAAAAACAGTGATGTCTTGCAGCCTGAAAATCTTCAAGAAGCATCTGCAGTGGGCATTATCAGCAAAAAACTTCTATTTTGTTGTACTCTATTCTTTCTCTACCATCGGATCAGTTAAATACTACAGAAACCAAAGACCTATTATTCGCCTTAATCAGTTAAAAAAGAAGAGAAGAAAAAAAAACTGCAAGAAACAAAATCACAGAACAACACCAATAATTAGAACAATAGCAAAGATAAGGAAATGAGCTGAGATTATTGGGGCAGGAGGTTGATTCCTGTTCCATGGATGTACCTGATGCTGAGATTACACAGTATTTTGGAAGTAAAGTTACTGAGAACTCAGTGCTGCTTTGACGCTGGCATTAAAGATTAAGGACAGGCTCATTGCAAATCATTTCCAAACGCAAATGAGCTTTTGATTCACAGAAAATAATTACAGTTTGAATTATTCCTTTCTTGACTTTACTGAGAACTAAGAGACTTTAATATGAAATTTGCAGGATAAGACATAAACACTGAGGGTACAAAGGCTGTGTGTCAGCGGAGGGAACAGAGGTACAGTGATAATGGTAATGATTTGTGGATATCTCCATCTTCTCGATACATCAGAAATCTCTCCATATTTAATTGCATTACTTGACATTTGAATTAAGTAAGAATCTGTAATTAATATTGTATTTAAAAAGGACCTTGCTAGTCAGAGGCTGATATTATTGAACTGCATCATATTACTCGAAGATTTTCGGACTACATCTGATAGACAAATATTATACAAATTAATAGGGAATATGGTGACTTGTACAACATCCTCTGCTTCCTCCCCTTCCACTTGTGATACAGGCCCCTGGTGTTGCAACACCATCAGTCACATCATACTCCACATTAACAATCCACAACAATACATAGCACAATACATTCACGTAAGCTTTGAACATCTGTATGGATAGCATCTGACATCTACCAAATTCACAAAGTCTTGTCCTAAGAAATAGGTGGCTCTACATAATGTCTGGGACACACACTCGGCAGTATCCATTTTTTCCAAAACCTTAGTCCAGGATCTAAAAAGGAAACTGCACCAATGATATTCCCTAATCCACTGCAAATCTGTAGAAGACAACCACAACAGCAAAAGAGCAAGTCTGCATCATCTTTGCAATGATTTTAGCTTGCAAGAATCACTGAGGCTCTGTACAGATTACTTTACAATCTTGATACCTAACTAATCTGAATTAACTGGCACAAAAGTAAATGTCATTCTAGTTGCTTCACTGGTTTATTCTATGACTCAGTCAGGCAAAATCTTACCGACTTGAGCAGGCAGTGGGAGCAAACTATATAGAGCTCTTTGAATAAACTCTACAGATACCTATCACTCATGAATAGACTTGACATAGTATTTCAGTCCTGTGCTCCCAACACACAGCTGTACTGGTGCATTCAAGCTTCAGTCCTACACCTCTTGCTCCTGCTACTGCCATTCAAAGGGTATCAGATAACTGAGAAGATACTGCACCTCTTCTAAAACTTACAGGCTGAGCTCATTCCAGCTTCACTTTTTCTCATCCAGAAAGCCATGAGACTGGTCTTTTTCCAGGTTAACTGGCCACAGAAAGGTCTTTGAATTATGGAAACACTTGTATCTACTCGTCAGCACTGCATCACTGTTGAAGAAGTCAGAAACTGCAATTGTCTGTTTTAATGGCCTGTGCCATGTTGATGCAAGCTAATAACTGACCAAAAATCTTTGAACGCTACATTGTGAATAAGAAATCTGTTAAGCATGCTAGTAAATAAGCATGCTGACAGCTCAGCTAATAAAGTTCAACTTGGAATGACAGCAGATGGGGCTTCTGAAAAACAGGCTGCAAAAATTATATATATTACAGATGATAAGAAAATAACAGAACTGCCAAATCAACATCTTAACACCCCACTGCATAAATAAGCAGCAGAACCTACCTATTTTCACTCTATCCTACCTGTTTTACACCTGCCCAGGTGTCTGCATAGCAAAAAGAAAAAGAAAGGTAGGAAAAGGTAGCCATTACCCACACCAAAAAATCTCAGCAGTTTTAGACTGAATGATAATAGGCTGAGGTAAGCAAGAGAAAGATGTCAGAAATTTTGCTCAGGAACCTACACTTGATTGACTTCTTCGCAATGTTTCACTGTCCCTGATGAGCAGAGAGGGGAGCAACTAGTGGAGCTGTTAATGGAAGCTACAATGTCCGGATAAGATTCAGAGCAGCATGTAGAAATAGGTTTCTCCATTTAATGTGTCTGAGATATTCTGGTAACAAAAACCATGAAAGGTGTCACCAGGTGGGTGTTATTTCATGCCAACTTTATTTCCCCAGGGTCCCCTCCGACATGCAAGCAACTTTTGATTCTTACAGACCATATTATATTGCTAGTTTTGCATCATACCGTGTTTTATGTAAAGGCGATTTCAGGGAAGAAAGATGTATGAGGAGCAAGAGAGATTCCTCTCACCCTCTCATGGTGATCTTGAAGCAAAGTTGCCTCTTTAGGACAACTGATCTACTGAGACTCTTAAATAAGGACATACCCTGCCTACTGCATTTTAAAGACTAGTGATTGCATGTATAAGCTGGTATTTCAGATGTACCCTGACATAATTGTTTTCCACTTGGTGAGAAATCCAACCTCTGAGACAGGAGGCCACACCAACCAGAAGGACACTGCTGGTGGCAGAACTCTGACCCTCGTCTTTGTCAGAAACCATCCAGGACAGACTGATTTAATAAACTGCTTAATGTATGAATGCAAGAAGTATGTGATGAGGAACTTGATTAAGTGAGAAATAAATATGACTAGATGTATCAAGGGTAAGACCATGGAAGATAACAGAGAAAAAAAAAGAAATTTTTTTCCTTTCTGAAAAAGGAAAAGGATGAAAGAGTTGAATTTGGAAGATGAAAAGCAAGGAGAATTAAGAGAAACTCCTGACTGATACATTTCCTACCAAGCTCACTCTGGACACAGAAGCTACTTTAACATACTTGTCTGAAACGCAGTTTTCATTTGAAAACAGGCAAGAAATGGCTAGTGCCATGACTGCATCCAGTTGCTACACTGAGTTCATCCTGGGCTTCCGAAGGAAGGAAGGTTTCTTGCTGGCTCTGATCCAGTCAGAACTTCCTTACAATCACAATGTAGATTTTGACATCCTAGCCTGGCTTCCTGCCTTTAATAGCTCCATTCCCTCAGCTTTTTCTTCCTTAGAGCAAGTTTGGATTGGCAAGAGCTGGGGGGAGGAGAGTTATTTATTTTTTATGGCAGTTTCCCTGCTGCAAGTGCAGCTGGATGTAAAATTTCCATAGAAGCTCAGAGAACATTTGACTTTTTATTAACGTTTTCTTCTTAGTCTTCAGTGCTGAAAATTGCCTCCTCGTGTCATTCTTCCTGCTTGGATGTCACACGCAGTCACCATGGGACGTTGCTGTTGTCTCATCATTCCCCTTCCTCCCCTTGTGAAGGGGTCTTTTCCGAAGGATGCTGCTGAAGGATGCAGAGACACAGGTTACAGTGAAATCTGTTCTTCTCAGGAGATGACTTTCTACAGCACAATGCAGCTGCTAGAAGCCAGTGTCAGGTTCGGGGACTCTTCGCCTGGACTCAGACTAGATGAAGAATGTGTTGCATTGGGCAACTGCATTAAGGGCAGTCTACACATCTTGAGAAACAAGCAAAACAAATAGTAACACTCTCCACCTCTTCAGTTACGTTGTTCTCTCTTTCCCTCTTTCCCTTTCTCCTTTCTCTCTAGAAGATGAGACCTGGAGTCAAGGATATCTTTTATGCTAGAGGAAGGAAGCATGGGTACCAGCAATGCATAGCAACAGATTTTTACTTTTTTTTTTTTTTTTTTTTTTTTAAGCAAGTGATAATGAGTGTATCTCAATCAACATCCTATTTAGCTACTGTTGTGCTGACCTCTGAACTGAAAGGAACAACTCGTCTACCTGCTCGGCCATTAGCCTATTAACACGCTTTACAAAAATTTGGTTTGTTGATGCTGTCACTGTTTCTCCTTTTCTTTCCCCTATCAGCTTTGAAAATGGTATGAACCATTCAAAACTATTCCAAAAAATGGTATATTTTTTTTGAAGTAAGATATGTAGAACTCAGGGTTGACACAAATATATGAAAATCTGCTTTTACGAAGAAAAAGACGACATAAGCAAGACATTTGCCACATTAAATGAAACAGGAAAAATGTAACGCTGCCATCTCAAAGTCTAGTATTGCACGAGATTGCATAAGCCCAGTATGAACAGGAATACAGATACCTCACAAGTAATCAGGAATGTTTATAGAAGCCTATCAAAATACATGATGTCCACATGACACCATGGACTCTCAATCTGTAAAACTGAATTATTTTCTTTATATCAATCAAAATTTTATAACTTTTCTAGCTTTTGCAAAGTACAATAAAATGAAATAAACAGATTTTTTCCCTTATAAAATATTTCAACAGCAACGAATAATTACTCATTTGAACTGATACTAAATGGAACACAATCTAATAATAGTAACTTTAAGAACTTACTCAGAATGTTAAAAAACTGTAATTTAGCAAAAATATAACTGGGAAATACCTATTAATTTTTCTTTACACTCCCCACTGTCTAGGAAAATGCAGGCTAAGTAAGGTATCTTTTCCATGTTTCTATCTGAAAAGCAGGTTTACTCTTTCCATGTTTTGAATCAAGACAAAATGATCACAACAGATAGAAAATGGGAGAAGGAAAGTACTTTGGGGATTTGTTTTTTAAAAATTACAAAATTACACAGAGTTTTCCCCCTGTTTATGATAAAATATAGCACTGTTTTGTATCACAGTTTAAAAGCTTGGAGAGACATATGTATTGAGACCTATTTGAAAATTGGTCCTTACATTACAGCTTTGCTCAGGTTACCAGAGGAACGAATTTGTTCTAGCCTCTTGTTTGYTCTGAGACCTGTTGTTCAGCAAAAATAGTGCAACGCGGCAAATATAGCGACCAAGAGTATGTGCAAACGCTCAGGTGAACAAAGACCTTGAAGAGAATACACAGTTTTATCCACATGAACATTTGAGAGGAGTACGAACGCAAACACATGATCATGTGGGAGATTACAGCAGTTACTCAGAGAGCAGAAACAATTCTATATGGTTTGTGAGTGATCACGAAGTTCAATTACAATCCGAAGAAATAACCACCTGATGAGAGTAACACCCACTAAGTTGGTGAACAATCCATATGCTAAATTTTAAAACATAAATATTCAGCAAGTGATGAGTAATGAACAAATTAAAAGATGAGTTTGTATGTAAGAGGACAATTCATTAACAGAGAATAAGGGTTCAGGGTACTGTATCAGCTCTGACAGAATCAGATATTTATTTTCTGATTCACCTTTAAACAGGTGAGATTCATCCCATACAATGTACACTGTACTGCTGGCAAAAGGCAATTTGCTGGCCACCTGACTATATAAGGCACTTGCATATCCAAAATCCTGGGGACTTCTGAAAACCCATAGCCGATACTGATGCGATCAATGTAGTTACAGAAAATAACATCTTTTTTTTCCAAATATATAAACTCCCTCCTGTTGCTAAAGCAATATTTTTACAGTTTTGATAAACTTTTTCCAAGGGCAGGACTCTCTCAGCTAGAACAGGAACATCCTGTCTTTTTCAAGCAAACGCTGAGGCTATCATCTGCTCAAAACATCTCTTGAGAATTCGCAGCAGAAAGGGACCAGAGTAGGGGCCCGAGCACCCCAAAAAAATAGAATCACAGGTGAGGAAGCAACAAAGAGTGGAAAAAGCATTAATCTCCTCCCAGAAGTTGTTAGAGACAAAACTGTTATCTGGTATAACTGATCTGGGAGCACTGAGGGCTTTGCAGGATTGAAATCGCAGATGCCTCTGCATTTGAAGATAGAGAATCGTTGGCAGTTTGCACATGCAGCCATGGCTGGAATAGCAGGAAATTATACAGATGAGGATTGAATGGCACTGGCGGAGCTATTCTAGGAAGTTTGGATGAAGCCCACACATCCAGTGCCAAGTTCTGGCACTACCAGACATTTCCACAAACTCAAAAACACATCCAGAAATTAAACATACCGTAGTGAAACTTCCATTGTTAAGGAAGAACAAAATTAAAACAGTGTCTTCTGATCTCGCCTTCTGTTCTTGCAAGAGGCGAACTGTAACTAGAAATGATTCAGATCAAAACCATCCTATCCCTTATTTCTTATAAAACAACACAATACCTGCAGGATTTGGCTGGATATAATTTTTGTTCTAATTTCTTTTTCATTTCCTCTCATGACTTAAGTGCTTCAGGATAGCTTTTTATTCTTTTATTCATAAAATATGATTAAAACATACGTAGTTCAAATGTTATAAAAGATGCTGGTGCCTTTGCTATATGCCCTATATAAAGCAATAATGGAAGATACAGAACTTTTTAACTAAAACTCTCCAGCAGGAAACTGCTATTACTTACATTTATTTATTCCCATCAATATGCCAGAAAGCCTTTATTCTTCATATATCACTGTTCAGTAGAACTGGTTGAGTAATTGTCAGTAGGCCATTTATATATATTTTACCAGTGAACTAATTTGCTACAATATTCAAATTTGGCAAATTCATAGAGAGAGAAGGACATGGTCAAAGCAATTTAAATGTTCAAACTAGTATCTATGAAAGCACTTGCAGTATTTACTTGGATTTACTTCAGCTTTCTGAAAGTCGCCTGATTTTCCACAAAAGAGGCGGGGAGGAGGGAAGGGGAAAAAAAGCAATAAAAACACACAAGAGATCATAGCAAAAAAGAGTCCTGAATGCTAACATAGTTTCAGGCTAACTGGAGAGTAAAGGAATCACAGCTTTAGCTTTGCTCCAGAAGGCAACTCTGGCTCAAGCACGTGATGTTAAACCATGGCAGCCCTTGCGCACGCCAGCAGCACACGCACCCTGTCAGTGCCTCCGCTCCTGCCAGTCACTCCTCTGCCTGCTCTGCCCATGCAACCAGCCTCACGACCCCCATCAGCAGCCCCTCATTCGTCAGCCCCACCGCACGCCCCAGCTCGTGCCAGCCGCACGTCTCTGCCTCTATCCCCGACCTCATACAAGACACCATYGCTTTTTCGCACCCACTAGTTCTCACGTAAAGGCAAGCTGCCATGAGACGAAGCAGGGCAGCGTGGATTAGCTGCCGCCAGCCCCACGCTGCGAGCCCGCAGCCCCGCCAGGAGGGCACCCGGGAGCCTCCGGCTGGCAGGTCTCCAGCAAGACCCGGGATTGGGAACAGAGAGGGGCTGGCGAGCGCCAGACTCGGTTTGGGCAGCTCCACAAGTAGTCGCAGACAATTTTTCCTGTTAAAACATCTGCCGGTGCACTCAGCCACAGGCAGGTATAAGGAAAGAGCAACTTACCCCAGCCAATGCAGAGGTAAAGCCGAAAAATTCTCTGCTCAGAAAAGACTGAAAGTACCAGCAGTGTGTACAGGTACATGCCTTCCACCAGCAGCCAGTAGTAGTTTGCAGCCACACAATACTGCATCATCACGAAGACCAAACGGCAGCTGAGTGATTCCTGTGGTGGAAGAAATCACAGCCCAAATGAATGCAACAGGGGCTGAGAAGAGGCAAACCCAAAAGAGTGGTTCACACTCCTACTGTTACTCCCTCCTCAAAAAAACATTTGCTAAATTCATCACACCTGCGTACTGAAAGGACCGAGGTCAGCAATAGGTGCTATCCACAGGAGATAGGTGCTTTGAACAACATTCCTCCTTTAAAAAAATGTAAAAATTATATGTTCTGTATTTTCTCTCCATAAACACTGGATTTTCATTTGAAAAACAGCATGCAAAGATGAAAAGAAGAGCAACTGAAAGACAGTGTCTGTATCAATTGCACTCAGCAAATACTTTCAGTTCCCCAGAGATTATATTCTGCAGTTGAGAATTTCTCTATTAGAGAGCAAATATTTAATGCCACAATGTTGACTATTACCCAAAGCAAAAAACTTTTGATAGAAGAACACACAGTGCATCACATTTAAGTGCAAAAACTCTCTCGGCTCATAAATTACAGAGAGGTGGTCAGCAGGGCTTTAGATAGGTATGAAACTTAATTACCTAATTTATCCATCAGATCTGATGAAACCATTGCTGGATAAAATACCTGCAAAAGCACAAAGCCTGGTCTTTTTGAAAGGAGAGAATGACTGACAATTCAATGTGAACACTTTCAAATCTTGCATTTAAGGTATGTATTACAGTATTATTTTCTGGCAATCAATATATTGCAAATGAGAAGAAATCAATTGTCATATGGGATTCACTCATATGGTATTAGTACTCAAGCCTCAGGCAGAGTGTCAGAAAAGGATGGATACTAACCATCCATCAGAAGAAATACTCTTTATGATCCCAGCTTTGTATTTCAGTAGCAAACACTGGACTCGTTCTAGAATCACAACAGCTACACAAATAATGAAAATCCATTTCTTTGAAGATTCAATTACATTTTGTATAACAAATCTGAAAGGGGAATAGGCATAAAACATGCTTTCATCATATTCACAAAAGAGTGGTCTATCTTCTCCATTTGATTATAAGTATTTAATTAGCCTGTTCCTCCAAAGCTTTTCTAAATGCTTTGAATTTGCATTTTAATCAGATGCTTCCCTTTTTCCATCATTAACAGATCATAAAGGTCTCCAAGAATGACCAAATAATTTCATCATTATATCAGAGGGACATTCCTGTCACAGAAGGTGCTGGCTTAGGGAACCGAACACTCTGCTGTCACCACTGGAAGAGCTGAATTTGCAGCAGACATGGGCACTTGCATGCTGGCCAAAAAGATCCAACTCTTCATGTTTCTTTTACCCAGAAGGGGCCACCCCTTCCCCGCAGGCAGGGAAACATCCCATGGCATCAATTACTTGTCTGCAGCAAGCCCAGGGTGGCACTACCACCACTGCATACATTATGCTACAAGATTCAGGGAAAATTTGTGGACTGAAAACAGTATTTTGGACAATGCTCGCTGTGCAATATGAAATTACCCGCTGTCATGCAGACACATCACAGTGATGACTCCTATATCCTGAGAACCATGACAGTGCCTGCCCCTACCTGGAAGGAGATAAGTCCTTCCCACTGGTGCTCTTGTGTAGCTGTGCTGTACATCCATTTCACCACAGAGTCCTTAATGAAGACGGATATGGCACGGAGGATAAAAGAGGTGAAAAGGTTCAGGTGAATATAATTCCTGGTGCAATGCAGATGTCTGTAGAAAGGAAGAGTCAGTCATCATCCAGTGACTGTGCAAAAGCTGCAAAATCACAGATACAAATGAGGGAGGGAAGGATGAGCTCAGTTTGCAACCAGAAAATACCAGAGGGAATCCCATAACTTGAGAATGGTTGTGGGGATTTTCAAACTTTCTGTAGGAAGAAATCAATACCAAGGAAAAGACATTCAAAACTTCACCCCAAAAGTGAACATTTGCAGGACTGCAGAGGACATCAGTGCGTAAGGAACAATTATTTTGAAAGTTTAGAAAGTGTAAAAATAAAGTGATTTTCAAAAGGCATATCTGGAAGGACTAAACAATTCAACTTTCACATAATGTATCTAATCTATTTGCACTGCACAGGTTTACTTTGGCAGGGCTCAGGAACTGATGTGCAGTACGGCTTCAGGCTATGCCCAAGTATCCCTTCCCACAAAGAAAAATATCCCGCATGTAAACTACCACTTTGACAAGAAGAGAAAAAACTGTATTCAAATTGCTTCCCAGGGGAATTGTAAATACCTTTTGTGGAACTAAAAGGAACACAATTTTTACCCCTGTCTTCGGAATTGAAAACAAAAAACAAAGAAAAATCCTCTTGAATTTCAGCAGCCAGCTGCAAAGACAGCAAAATTGCTACTTGTCAGAGAATAGCATATTAAGGGATAGCAAAGGAAAATGTAGTCACGTAAATGACACCCAAGAGCAGAGTGCTGCCAATATTTTACCAGCCTCGTCCACGATCTTTTTTTTTTTCAACATTGCAAGGGTACACACTTTGCTTCAAAGGAAGCTACATTGCAGTATGATTCTTTTTTGACCCTAAAAAATACAGGTAACATATTATAAACAGTTTCAATGAACTTGTGCTTTAAATGCCTATTTTTACTGCTCTCTGAATTCAGGCAGGAAAGTAGACTTGCTCTACAAGTTACCAGCTTTACACTGAAGACAAAGGAGAACTCCTTTCTGTATAGCTTAAACAGAATTTCTTGTAAGTCACGAGTCATTTCAAAATTTACTTATGGCAAATATTTATTTTCCTTTAACTCAAAACTTGTTTGCTGCTACCCTTCAGAATTGCCACACATTTAAATCTGACTGAACATTTATGTAAATTAGCCAGTTGAAGAAAACAGGCTGCAAGTAGTTACTGAGTATTTCTGCTGCAGCCAAAGCAAGTTACACAAGTGGTTTCAGTCATGAAGTTATGGGCCTAATTCAGCTTCCATCACTGAAATTACAGATTTTTCTTCCATTACTTTCAGAAGAGGCAAAACTAGACACTAGAGGTGTGTTGCTTCCTCTGTTGAACAGTTATCAAAACCAAATATGATGGTTATTCTGTAGACTAAGACCTTATAAAGGCCTTCCTGCTATGAAAGTGCTGAAGGCCAGCATTTGGTGCCACTGAATCAAGTTTCTCTCCCCCATGGGTAAGCGAGTGCACACACCTCCTGGGGAGAGGCCATGAGCAGAGGCTCCAGCCAGAATCCAGTGATTACAATCAATGTCAGGGGTAGCATTAATGGTGAAGGACTACAAAAAACATTAAAAAAAATGAGGTCTCATGTATTTCATGAGGTCCTCCTGGATGAAGTTATCCACAGACAATTTAGACAGGAAATCACTAAGTAGTTTGATTGCACGGTTTTAATAAGGTTCTCTGTCCCTTTAATGTCTCTAAAGCCTCATTTTCAAAATCAGAAATTCTTACAGAATTCTTCATTGAATATGTAACACATCCTTTTCTTCCCTTCTCTCTCTCTTTCACATGCACTCTTCTCCAGTCCTCACGTTACAATTAAAGGAAAAAATGCTAAAGAATTTCTCTACTAAAAATCAGGATATCAAAATTCCCTCCCTCCTAGCAGTCATCTGTGACAAAATTGCTTTTTGTTTCCTGCCAAAAACATGCACATGCTTCCTTCAAAAAGCATAGGGGTGCACTCTGTGACCTTTACACTTGGGCTGCTAAGATTACTCAAAAAGTGTCACTGATCAGTGAAACAAGGAGAAAGCACTTATCCTGGGAGACATTTGGAGACTTAAAGACCATCTGGTGTTTTGTCAGATAACTCCCTAATTTGCACAGGTGCAACACGTACAAATCATAATTATCATCACATGGCATTAACAGAGGGTGAGCATGTCTGTACCTTTTTGTAGCAATTTTAAATCTTCTCTGAGATACCTAGCGTTATGTTTCTCCACTGGATGGAAGAGGTATAATACGATGCTAAAAGGTGTGATACAGTATTAGAAGGCTTGGCTTATTTAGTTTGAGAAAATAGAGGCTAAAAGGCATGACTGATCTCTTTAAATACATAATGGGTATAAGGACTTRCGAGAGAGGAAAAGAAAGGGACTGTCTTGTTAACAGACAGTTCTTGCACCAGAACTAATGGGCTTTAGCTGGTAATGCCCATTACCGTCAAAGAAGAAAGTTGCTTAAGCATCAGAGCATTGAAGGTTCCTGACACAACTCCAAATAAGAATATCATGAGGTAGAAACCTATGCTGTTTTAAGAGGCAGCCTCATCAGCATGTCAGAGGGTAAAAGAACATGGCTGTCTGCAGTGGCCAGGAGTGGGACTTGATGACAGAGGGAGCTTCTTCCCACAACAGAATAGGAGCCTATCTTTGTGTTTTCTGAACACTGATCTCCTGTCCTCAGCACCCCCAAATTGCAGGCAAGTCTGGCTGGAATCAGTGACATACCTACTGCCTTTACAGAGAAAAAACAGACATCTCTGTTGGAGTGCAAACTTTTCTTCTTTTAAGCAAACCTACACAGTGTAGCATTGGCGTGTACCCAGCTCAAGAAGGCTTTACAGTCACTAAACTCTTAATTTTGATGCACTCCATACAATTTGTTGGTGCATACCTGGATGAACCCAGTATGCCAATCTGGCCAGGTGGCAGCAATTTATTTCACATAAAGTTTTCAGGTTTCAAAATTAGGTTCTGTTCCATATTGCAAAAGAGATGAGATTTTAGGAAAGTCTTCCAAAAAGAGAAATTGTGTCAAAAATCCATTTCTGCCTTGAAACACACCCTGCATATCAGGGAGTGGAAATGGGCCAGATTTAAGTCTACTATCTGTGTAATTCCAAGCAATGCAAAATGAAAACTTCTATCCTAAAGGTCCTCCTGCTTCCCAGAGGAGTGTCCCATCTCCAAGGCGATGTCATGAGGGAATGCAGGAATATCTCTCCTTCTTCCATCTCTTCCAGTGGATATTTAATTGAAATAAAAAATACCATGACACAATATTCCAATTGATAAAACAGCATATGTTCCATACATTCATACTGGCAATACTACGAAAGTTTAGAAATTTTACTTGAGTTTTGAGAAGAACTGATTGCAGGAAGGAATACAGAGGTGACAAGGATAGAGGAATACTGAGGTGATGGAGGAAGGGAAAAGTCAAATGTTTCTGTCAAAGTCCAATACTGTTATTTAGAAAAACATAACACTTTTCTCTGCTCTCTTCAGAGCTTCACCAGTTACCTGAATCCAAGAAGAATGGCAGTTGCTATTACAAGGGCAGAGAAGGAAAGAGCATATCCAATGGTGTATATGATGGACAAATTCAGGAGCTGTTCTTCTGGTGCATCCTGAGAGCATGTAAGGGAGAAAAGAAAAAAAGAGGGGATGGGAGAAAGACAGAGCTCATGGGCTTCATTTCTTTTCTCCCAGCTGCTTTCTAACTTTTCTTAATGGTACCCAGAAGTCATTCTCTTACTTTCAAAGTTTAAATGCATACATCAAATCAGTCTTCCACTTTTCATATGTTCCAAAGGAATAAAAGTTTAATCTTAACTCCCCAGCTGCTCCCAGATGTTCACTCAAACACTTGGACATTGCTAGAAAGTAGACAATGTGGCATTATTTTATCACAAAGTTGGAGAGGAGTGAATTACCACACAAGCAGGCATTAAACGGATGGCTAGGCGAGAAGAACTAGGCGAGAAGAACTCAATCCTGCGGAAAAAATGGCAGAGTCAGTGTTTCCAGCCTTGAACACCCACAGCCAGTCCCCTTATGGCTGCACTGAAGGGTTTCCTTTGGCTACATCTATACTCAGAAACAGAACAAGTGAGGCCTCTTCTCTGGCTCTGAGGTTAAGCAGCAAAGCGCGGCTTGTGCTCATACAGCTGAACTTTTTTCTGCCCCAGACAGTCCCTCTACTGCCTCAACCACACTATCTGCTGGGAGCAGCCCTGAGCCCACGTGTGGCAGTGCCTGGGGGTGAGTGGGTAGGGGCCAGCGTGTGCCCCAGACCGTGCTAGTGACGGCGTGGCAGGGCTGTCCGCGCCTCGGCAGTCCTGCGCGGGGCTCTCCTCGGGAGCTCCACTGCAGACATGGCCACTTAGACCCCAGCTTGAAAGTGCTGGCCAAAACCTTTGGGGAGAGAAGAACTGTGTGAAAAGCTACAGGCAGGTCTGAGTTATGATACAGGCTTGGTGCTTGGGCTCCGAGGCACTTCTATATTCTATATTCTGGCTCTTTTCTAAGCACATACCTTTGTCTAAGACTCAAGCATTTTTCTTGCCTACTTCAAGCGGCTGATTCTGCAGTTGACTCCCAAGACCTGTGCTGTACGAAGGAATATTTTCCTTGTGCTTCAGAAACAAGTACAGCTATTCAGATGTACTTTGTATAGCCAGAAGGGTTTAAGGTGAACATAAAGGCTGCTGCTCAGGGATTTGCTAGGTTAATGTTTTAAGAGGAACTGCCTTATGTAAGAGAAAAGAAAGATCTCTTCAGTATCAAAGCTCAGGCAAACTATCGAGACCTGATAATTTAAAACATTTATGCAGATCAAAATAACACTTTATATTTAAAGAAAATAATGTTCTTTTACAAGGATTCACTCACAAACCCTCAGGATTGTGTTTTAGCAACACTTGTAACATAACACAAAGTAAACTTATCAAAACCAATCTCTTGTTCTCATGCACAAGATATAAGTAGGTAATTTGGGGCTCTACATACATTTAACTGGAAAAAGGAAAAACAAACATGGTTGTTCACATACCAAGGAGTGACACCATGTATGTAGGTTTTCAGTATCAAAATCCAGTAGACCCATAAACACCACAGTTCACAGAAATGAGACATGTGCCAAATRACCAAGTGTTGCCATTGGGCATCTGTCTCCTTGGCATCTCAACACAGCTCTGGAAGAAATCATGGTGGCAAACACCTTGGGTTAAGATAATGCGCTCTGCTGGGATACTCAAGGATGTGGAAAGGACAAGGAATAAGGCTACAAATTAAGGGGAAGAGTTAAATTTAACATACTTGAAGGATTAAAAATAATCTCTTTTTCCATCTCCTTCCATTTTGCAGCCATCTATTGCTTCTGAAGAATGAGGCATTGAAAGATGAGGAATTCCAGAGGACACAGATATCACAGAGCACTTGGGAATTTCGTATCTTTGAACTGGTTTGGCGAGGTCTGTCCTAGTTCCCAGCAGCCCTGAACAGCGACTGTGCACTCAGTGTGCAGGTCTGTGGAAAACCATCGCTCTTGGAGCGGCCCATCTGCGATGCTGTCACGTGTCACGAGAACGCATGCAACGCACTAGCTGATGCCAACGGCTTATGAAAATCCCTTGGAAAAGCCCTCCCTTGTCCTTGACATGGTGCCAGGGGACCCAGCTCCCCACAGAGCACTAGGGCAAGAAAATGGAACTGACAGGCCTAATTTAACAGCCTATGTTGAATTAATGTAAAAAAACAAAAAACAAAAAACTAAAACAAAACAAAAACAATCAAAAAGCAGCACTCCCAATGGGTGCTTTCATTTCTGTTCATCTTAACTGGCTCAGCAGCTGATAACAAGACACAGAGAACAGGTAGTAATTTTATTCGAGCAACGTTCTGCTGATGGAAGAAAGCGCAAAGGACTAACATGTGGTGACTTCTCCACTTCRAATCCGTCCTACCACAAATGAGAGTGAAGCGCAAAACCCAAGCACCTCATTTCCCTAGCGAGGACTGCCAGGAGGGAGCATCCCCGTGCCAACCACAACGTGCTCCTGGGCTGAATTAGAGACCCCAGTGCTGCTCCACGCCTGCGTTTGTCCGCTTCACTTCTCCTGGGTGTTTCACGTGCGTTTAAACCTGCCCTTGCCCACGCCACACATAACTTTGTTGAAGAGGAGAGGCCTAACGCTGCTTTAACCTTAGACTCGCTGCAGTGAGACACCCGGGATGAGTCACTAAGATTACTTTGGCAGGACAAAAATGCGTGAACACCGATATACTTATTTTTCCTCTGTTCTGTATTATTCTAGACAATAATGACGATGACAACAGACAGAAACCCTTACCTGGTCAGAGGGCTCGCACTCGGACAGGTTCCTCCACGGCAGGGTCGAATTCTCCTTCAGCAGCCAGGTGCCTTCAGGGGTGCAGAAGCGGTAAACCTGCCCGTGCAGCACTGCCGGGAACCAGAGGGGTAGCAGGGTTAGCGGGGCAGAGCCTGCGGCGGGGGCAGCACATGCAGAGCGGCCAGGGGCTCAGCCCAAGCTGCCTTCCTCATGAATTGCTTCCTTAGCTGGAGGGGGAACACGCGGTGTTACCAGAGGAGCCCTTCGCTTGCTCCTGACCTGCAGCCAGTGCTTCTGCTCCCCATCCCCAGGGCCAGAGCGCGGCAACCCCGCAAACAGCGCTGCAAAGGGATCGGACAGCACGCACGCCAGCGCRAACTCTAACCAGCCAGCAACAACTCTGAAATACTCACTGCGATGGGGAAAAAATCTCTGCGCGCATTTTACAACACGCGTAAATTCCAGCTCATGGAAACCTTACATTTAAAGCCTCACAAAGTTTGGAGTCGCTCAGCCTCAGCTACAAAATTCACGTGGAAAGCAGAGTGCACAAGTAAATGTATTTCTTCGCTTCTGAGCTCATGCAGAGCCAGGAACAGAGAAACATTGGAACAGATATGCTAACATGAGCTCCCCAAAATGTAAATGCTTATACAAACATCTGTGCTAGAAAATGAAGTCATAAATCTTTGCCTAAACTACCCATATATTTTTTTTTATTCCTTCTATCTACAAGTTTGGATAGCAAAACCAGCAATAAATCAAATGCCTTTCCAAAGCAGTTAGCAGCTTGATCTTGTGAAAGCAGATAAAATGAAATGGCTCATAATGAAATTACATCAGACCGAAGCACCAAAGTAAAAGCACTAAGGGTAAAGAGCACTCAACCGTAGTGCAAGAAAAGGAAACGCTCTCCCTGGTGGCTCAAGTGCTGGGGAAGTCTGACGACTCTCGCTGCCGCGCATAAGCGGCTCAGAGCCTGCCCCGTATCACGGTGCAGATACAGCAGCGATGCTGCTGCTTCGCAAACCAAGTTCCCTGCTAATTGCACTCGCGGTGCAGGAAGCCAACGGCCCGGGTTGAGGTTAAGAAGCTGTCATTTGTTAATCAATGCTGGGGCGATCCATCAATCAGGACTAGCCCCTACCTACCAAAACAGTGCTGTGACACAGACACTTCCGACATTTTGATGCATGAGAAGCCAAGTTAAGGGGATTTAATTCTGCACAGGCATATTTTGACATCTCTTGATTACAGCTTCCACTCAGTCCCAGCCCTTTCCTGCTGAAACCTCATCCTGTTGTTAAGAGCAGTAAGCCAGGCAGTTCCACCATTAGCCCAAACTAGAACCTGCTAGAACTTGGTATTCTGTTCAATGGGAAATTCTGGCATTTAAAAAAAAGTTCGTACACTAAAATTTACTTGAGATAATAAAAAAGCACAAAATAACCTGGTGACTATTTGTATATTAGGTGACAACCAGTAATTTGTTTGATAATTCATTCAGCGGTAGACTAGTAGTAGGTATTGTCAGTGAAGAATGGCGTTTTAAAAAATTATATAGACAGTGATATGCTAATGAGTCATTTGAAAATAGGATTCTAAATGGCAACTGATAATGGTTTTGGCAACCACAGTCTATTTGTAATTGCTGTATTTATACCAACATACATGTTATTGGTGTAGTTGGTGTATAATGAAATGGTAACTGAGATAACATAAAAATAGTTTTACCTGGTGGAATATTTTCCATCCTATTAAGGATTTCTGTTTGCATATGCTTACATAAAAACAGGAGGCAAGATTAGGTCTGCGCTCATAATATATACATTCACATTTATTAACTACTTTGAATAGTTTTTCACTTGCTCTCATGATTTACTATGAGCGCCAACTACTTCTTTATGTGGGGATGTTGCTACAATGTTAAGTATATCATGTGGTGGAGGGTAGTGAATATGAAAGCATCAGTTTTTCCTTAAGATTTAATGAATGGCAAGTTGAAGTAAGCCACAGAAAACATCTGTGCAGAGCCACAGACAGCTCTAGAGCTGTCAAGACAGGAATCAGGGTAATAAAGAACCAGTAAAGATCATATATAAAAGCCAATCAAGTTGAAATCCAGGGGGTTGAAGTCTAGAGGATCACAGGACTCAGAGATTCAGTCTGACTGCTATTGCATGAACCATAACCAAGATGTATTACAAGACTAAATTAAGAAAAACAAACTCACACAAAAAAAGAATTCCACTATATTCCTGAAGAAACAGAAATGATTTGTGAAACTGTTTTGGTTTTTCTTTTTGTTTTTCTTCTTTTTTCCTTTAAAGGCTTCTTACTGTCAAGTTCTAATTGGGATGAAAACTGAGCCTCAATATACCTATTTTTCCTCTAAATCAATTAGTGACACATTTTAATTTTAATTTTCTTTTTGCTGATAAAATTTCTTTTGAAATAATAAGGAGGAAACTACTGTATACTGAAGTCTGGCATATATTGGAGAATGGACTAGCACACGTTTATAGTAAATTGAACATCAAATTCGCCATCAGACAGACAGAGCAATTCTTTTAGATATGAAAAAAAACAAACAAATGCTAGTTATCACCATGTTTTATGTATTAGATCATGTTATAACACAAGCATATGAATTTAAATTTTTTTGATTATATCATAAAGCTTAAAAAATACTGAAAAGCAGTCACTTAAAAAATGAAAAAATAAATGTTTCCCTTCAATATGAAAAAGGGCATTTTGATTATGTTGAAGTGATTATTTTTGACCATTTGAATGCATCTTTTCATACAAGTCTTCTTTCTCCACTGAAAACTGAGTATATTCTTTCATTTCATGAAGGGAAGGTAACCCTATTATACCAGAAAGAAATGTTCTTGCCACCTTTAGGTGTCCAAACCACTCAAACTCAATTGGCAGCTGTTATGGACTGCTGGGTAGCAGCTCGCAGGTGCCCCAGGCTGCTGTAGCTTCACTGCCCACCAAAAAGGGGGTGGCCAGTGCAGGACTGGGCTGCCTCAGGAAGAGGCTTAAGAAGCAAAAAGTATTAATCAAACCAAAAAAACAAACAGACAAGAGCATGTACATGAGCAGGAGAGTATACGTGTGTGCAGTCTCAGGAATCGTTTATCAGCCAGAAAGTTTATTAGATAGGAAAAGTTAAAAGAAAAAGTTAAGTTCTCAGGCCTGCGGTGCCCCAGCCCCACTCCTGGCTCCTTGCGATTTCCCGAAGCACAAGGCAAACAGCCGCCATCCGCTCGCCCTCCCGGTGACAGGCTCCTCGCAGACAGATACCTGCCACTGCTCAAACGAGGAGAGGCCGTTAATGACCAACAGCTCCCAGAGATGTTACCTTAGTCGAACGCACACCCTGGTGTCCCTGCCTCCCTGAAGGGAGGCACACAGAGCAATCTCAGTGCCACACTCTGCCTGGCTCGTCTCCAAAATAACTGATAAAATCCCTAAGTGGAGATTTTAGGTCTTGTTGTTATATGAGCTTTTGCTTCAAATCAATAACAACTTACAAGCTAAATTCTCATCTTTGCTCAGTGAAAGCAGTTCCAGTTAATTTCAAAGGGATCCACTGGTTTTTAATCAGGGACATTTAAGGCAGAACTTTGATCCAAGCAGTGCTGAAATATTTTATCAGTCTTACCTGGTCAGAGGAAAGCATACGGCTTGCATCAAAGCTACCTGCAAATGTTCTTACAGACAATTTTTGGATAGACTTAATACTAATCCCTCCCTACAGAGCTGGTCATGGCTTGGGATGCCAAAGATCTTACAAGTTCTAAACTGATAAAGAGACAGAATTTATATACATTTGTATATACATTTTATAATACATTTATATACAAATTATACATAATTTATTTACATTTTTTTTTGCCATGGACCTGACCCAAAGCTCACTGAAGTCACCAGGAGCATCATTGCCCTCGGATGAGGCCTTTGCTGAAAAAAATCAGTTAATGCATATGGAGGCAAACTAACAACCGCATGCTTAGAAGTTGCCTGTGTGCGACGACAGAGTGAAGGCACACACATACGGTTTCCCCATCGACTGCTGGCCTGCTTTAGCTTCCCACCTGCAGGCGACTTAGAGGTGATACAGGTTTGTCCGCACCTGAATTCTACACAGTGACTCAGGCCCTCCTGCCTTTAATGCAATGCTAACACAGCGTGCAAATGCTTAACGTAAAATGATCAGCTCTGGTTCCAACAGACTGGCATGATAAACAATCTTTTTTAAAAGTTCCTTTGAATGGTTAGTGCCTCCTCACTACCCCACAATACCTTTCTCCTGTATCGCAATGCTTTTCACTACCACATAGGCAATGTTTCAGCTCACACTTATTGTTACACTCTAGAATTAGCGATCATCCTGACAGCCAAAAAAAATCTACAGCCAACACACCGGGAATCTGATTTTGTTCAACCTGCATGCTGAACGTGTTCGTCAGGAAGTTGCATGCCTTTCGGAACAGCAGCTTCATGAAGCTGGTTTATTTGAACAGTGTCAATCGCACCTGGTTAGAATTACATGTTAGAACATAGATTGATGCCCAAAACTCAAACAGTCTCTGTAAACTGATAAAAAACAGAGAGGAGAGGCCAAGAGTTAGCACTGAAGTTAATGTCACCATCTATCTTGTTCTTGAATGAGCCTGTAAATCAAATCAAATGCTACCTCTAGCTAAACACTTTTATATATGGGGAAATATGTTATCACATGGCAGGAGAACATTTCGTTACTAGCCCTCTTTTACTAGAAATAAACCAAATTAAATGATTTCTCTGCTTAAAGCAGCCAACCTAATCTGCATTTTACTACAGCAGCGTGTGAAGGCTGGTTACTCACACAACTGTCCTTGAGGATAAACTGGAACATGATTCATCATAAAAACAAATTACAGAATGTCCTATCCAATCACTTTTATCCAGACAGAGATGAGAGAACAGAAAAAAGAACAGGGGAGACCAGAGTTATGTCTTGCCACTGTGTGTCAAGTGTTACAAACCTCTCTCTTGTTACTATCTCTTCTCAATTTCCAGCAAGGGAAATGTTCTGGGGAAGGTAACAATTTTCTCCATAAAGCAGTGACTCTGTAGTATATGAGCATCACAGCAGCATCCCGCCAGGCTGGTTTGCTCCTTAAGCAAGGCACCTGCCCTTTGATGGGGAAGATGATACATCTGAATGGAGGCGCTCTCATCTCCCACCAGGAGCTCTGCTCTGTTACCATTGGTGTGGCCTGGGCACTGGTTTCCTGAAAGGTGTCCCTCTTTGCTTACAAGCCTCTGTGTACGTGTCACCCAGCCCCAATCCTGGTGTCTCTTACAGCAAACACATCCTCACGCCAGGACTTGTGTGCTCACCTGTGAGTGTGCGGCTGGAAATATGGCACCAGGGAGCAGCCTGAACAYAAAGCCTCCAGGGAGCAGGAGGGGCTCCAACCTGCACTACTGTCCAGGAATCACATTTATCTAAACGTGTATTCCTGCTGGGCTCACTGCCACGTCATCCGAAATTATATTACCTCAACAGGCAGACTACCAATGAGTACTTACTTAGTACCCCTCCCGCTGTTCCTCCTCCTTCACCCCGTATTAGTCATCATGACTGCTTTGCTTTAGTGATGGTAATACAAACAGCTACATCTTGCATTTCGTCTTGAAGGCAGAAAGGTCTGTGGTCACTTCAAGTTCTTGCAGCAGAGACAGTTAAGACTAGGCTGAACAAACTCTGATTTTCAAACATGTTCTATTGGCCAGGTGAGAGAGGTGGGGAAAACGGATCACAGAGAGATCTATTGAGAATTTTCCTATCACTAATTTCTAGTTTAAAAGATCCCAGAATCCCTCCAGGCTCTTCCAAAAAAAAAAAAAAAAAAGTACTGCACTGACAAGAGAAGGGGGTCACGCATCCACACTCCATCCAAGAGATGGATGACAGCTTACACAGACCTAACTGAGACACCTTTACACTGTGCAACTTAAGAAACAGGGAAATCTCATTAAGCAAACACCGGTGCATTGCTCAGTTGCAAGCTGCACAAGCTCATCCACATTTCCAGGAAGTTTGCAGTGTCTGAAGCTTGTGCTGTGCAAGTGCGAAGTCAGAGACTCTTCAAGTTTGCAGTGTCTGAAGCTTGTGCTGTGCAAGTGCAAAGTCAGAGACTCTTCATATGGAGGTGGTGCTGTCTAGCCTACTCAGGGATTGTTGCTATTGCTTGCATATAAATACTTATTTAAAAATATTCCTTTTGGAATGATATTAAGGTTACAAAGTTAAGCATTCAAAAACTAGGAAGTGCTAAGCTAAAGCTGCTTGTGTCATTTTTAATTCCACCCATTAACACTGTTTCTATTTGCACAGTCATGCATTTTTCCAGCAGAATTCATTCAGGGTACAGAATAGAGGGAGGCCATTTAATAGGATATTATTCATCCTTATCAGTGTGAGACATCAAGTCAAATTTAAGCACACTGAACAAAATCTACACCAAATACAGTACTCCTGTCTTATTCATATGGTCCTTTCAAAGACCACCAATTCAGCTCTCCAGTGATCATTAAATAAAATAGTAGTATCTCATGTTTGTAGGCAGATGTTCCAAAAATAAAGAACATATTCTGTTCACATATCAAAGTCTGATTTCCACATGAGAAAAGTATGCAGCCACAAAATCTGTTCTGCATGGGCACTCAGTTCTCTCAGTGGAGAGACCATCCTGGCAGCTCTGCAATACCCTGCCTCCTTCAGCACATGCTCCCACAGTTAAGAAGGCAATGATCCTACACAGAAAAGTCCCCTTTACTGCAGATCTCACAAGCACATCCATCTTGTATAGTGAAGAAATAAATGATCTGTAGAAAAAAAAGATAAAATACAGCTACATAATCAAAAATTCTTTGCAAACTGGTTGCTAATGAAGGTTCTGTAAGCAAAGTAGACAATGCTAATTAAAAAAGTATTTATTAAGTTATAACCTTATGCTTCTTTAGGTAGAAAGTGGTATCTCAAAAAAATCCAATAAGATATCATCCTGAGTAAGAACATTGATACCAGTCTTCTACACCGAGCATTACCTTGAAGGAGCTGTACTCTCTCAGCATTTCAGCTGAGTTACTTGTATCAGGAAGGAGCTGCATTGGCTATGCTAGACCACTCTGAAACCTAACACAACTTTTTGAAATATGCTTTAAGAAACAAGTCATAAAAATGCATGTATGTATCTGTGCATCAGGTTTAATAATAGAGAGTGTCTATGAACTATAAAAGATATGTGAATTAATGCAATAAAAGAAGGTTGTTTATGAAAAACAAGTATTTACGATAATGGTACAGCTTTGTAAAGGTTTGGTAAGGTACCAAAAAGCATCATTAAAAGTTTTGTTTGGAATAAATGAGGGTTGGAATAAATTTATTGCAACAACAAACGTGATAGGAAGTTTTATGCATAATAAACTTGTAAAAACAATGCTAAGAGGTTCTATGCTTTCAAGTTATTGGATCAGTAAGTTAATGTAATTAATAAAAGACATCTTGCTAAAGGATGTTAAAACAAAGCAAAAAAAATGATGCAATAAAAAGTTTTCTGAAAAGACGACAAAAGACATAAGTGAAGGTTTCCCAGGGGGGAAAAATCCACTTTACAATGCTCATGTTCCAAGGACTTATAAAAATAAGCAACAAAAAACACAAAAATAAGCAAACAAAACATGTAGACACAATGAAAGAAAAAGCTAAAAGAAAAGGAAACAACTAGGCAAGCCATTAGCATGATGCTTGGTGAACTAAAGCAAGGAAAAACAACTTGGAGAAAAAGCAACTGATTAGTAGTATGTTAAATTTGTGTAGTTGTTAGGGAGAGGGAAGGAGGCATGCCAATAAAGACCAGTTGCTTGATGGAACGTCTGAGGACAACATGAAGCTCCAGAAGATGCAGGCTGGAACCACTGCTAGGTGCTGCAAACAGACTGCCAACCTATGGCAATAGGGAAATCACTGGTATTTAGTTATCCTCAAAAACAACCCTTCAAAGAACCAACAACACAATAATCCTAATTTATAAACCCTCACAGAGCAGTTATATAGATATAGCAAAAAATTCAAAACAGTTAAAAGCTTTTGGTGCAGGTAAGTGCAAAACATATCATGAAAAGGAATCCAAATCACCAAACCTAATTTAGAGAGGACCATAATTCCATAAATATTACCCCGCTATCTACAGAAAGTAAAGGAAGCGGATACTTCAAAGCAGAACAAATACAATGAAGCATCTCATGCATTTCAAAGAGTGAAGACATACATTTTTATTGAGCAAACTGTGCACTCTGGCATTGGTTAAAGGCTTATTACTTCTGTATATGTGAGCTAAAGTGCCTGAAGCAATAAAGAAAAATTATATCAACTGGTAAAGGCTTTCCTAAAGACAGCTCTTACACTCTCTGCAGACCTGCCATTACAGATAGAGGGGCATCTTCACAGTAAGAAGTGCTATGCAACCCACCCCCCCCAGCTAGCTCTGGTGTAAGAAGACACACAGCATTTGACCTTAGTGCTCAGGACACTGCCCTGTGCTGTAGGCTTTGCCAGTGGATTTCACTGCTGCACAACAGGGGGATACTGAAGCGTAGTTTCAAGCTCTGTAGCAGACATACCCTAACACATTCTTCCACCTTCCTCCTCCTCCAGCCTCTTCCTGCTCTTCTCCCTGCCTCTTCTGCCCCTCTCCTTTCACCTGCTGTTACACCATTCCTTCTCTCCCCTACTTGCATTCCCCTCTTTGGGTCTCCTCTTCAGCTTTATCACTCCAACCCTCCCCATTCCTGCAACGTTCACCTGACTGCTTCTGTCCAACCCATCCACCACTAACCCATTCCTCTCAGTCCTGCACTTTCCTATTCCTCTTTCAGCTCCTGCTCTTATACACCAGCCACCAAAAACATCAGAGCTAACACCACCCCCCCCCAGCCCTGACTCCAGCATCTCTCCTCTTGCATCCCACTGCTTCTCCTCTTTTCTCCTCAACCCATGCCTCAGCCCTCCCTATCGCAGTTAGGTAGATCCTCCTGCTCCAGTCAAACAGTGGGGAAGGGTGAAATCACTGAAGCGCCTCTGCTCTCTCCCAGGTCCAGAGCCTACTGCAGCCACCAAGAGCTTGAGAAGTCCTGCTCAGCCCATGCAACCAAAGCATGCTTAGCAGTCTGTGAGGCGAAGACTTGGCCTGACTGTCATGCAGGATTTGAGGACAGATAACTGCTGCTCAGCTCTCATGCGGCTTTTGGAGAAGGTAGGTTCGAACTCTAAAAAGTTTATGGAGCCAATGTAAGAAAGTCACCCAACAACAGCAAGACGCATATCACCACTGCCACAGGAACCATCTCCTCCTTCCCCACCAAAATCTAAGCCCTTTCCACACTTGTGAAAGTGCAGAAGGATTTTGACAAAAGCTTCTTTAATAACTTCAGCCTTAAAACAGATTTCTGTTGTGTTAAATCTCAGTCCAAGCAAAGCTTTGTAAACCTGTAAGCTACTGAAAACAAGCTCTTAACACTGAAAAAAGCATCAAACACTTTCATTACAGATACCACCATCTCTCCTGTCAATGATTAGTGGAAGCCACTAAAGCTGCAGTTATGTCTGGATTTACCTTTCCATTGCAAAGCTAATTTTCACACCAAGCTTAAACCTTTCTTGCATGCTAACCCTCCATCCTACAATTAGAACCTACCCCGGTCTAAAATCAAGAATTCTTACACCATTCTATTGGTATCTTCCCCTAAGTTTTCTATTCCCCCAAGTTTTCATTTCCACTCTATTTTCATTGTTTTAGTAGTATTTGGATGGACACACAATCCTTTTGACTTAAAGCGCTCTTCTCCTGCTGAGGTAGGATCCTTTCCTTGAGTATCCACTGCTAATGCTGCCTCCCATTTTTTAAAATTCAGAGAGGCCCACTGCCATTCATTATCCACACAAGCTCAGTATTTTCTGCATTTATATCCATGCTTTGGTTCTATTTGAAGGAAATTGTTGTCGCTTTGCTTCATTAAGCTCTAGGGCAATCATCAGGCAGGTTTTGCGCGTGGAAGCTAGGTTTTTGTTTTCAGAGGAAATATGCTGATGAGTGCTTGATCCTTTTCTTGCCTAATTCACTTCTGCTTATTCCAATTGTAAGAAAGTAAATTAGTTTCAGAAAGGTCAGATGAATCTGGCAGGAAGCCAACCACCACTGTCATTATTGTTTTTGAACTAGTCATATACCCAGGTTTTCTCATAAGCATGCTGCCCAGCAAGGCTTTGTTCTTACTCAAGGCAAATTTAAAGTGATGTATGGGAATTCTAATAGTCAACATTTGGAATATGTTTGAGGGGCAGTCTTTATTTGACATACTTCCAAAATTCATGGCAGAGACCTGGGTCTCTCAGGGGAAATCTGACCTACCACAGAAATCTCTCAGGGTGAAAGTTACCAGCAAAACGCGCTAGTGGAAAAATATTGCAAATAAGGAAAATGCTTGTGTACATGATTAACAGAGAAGTGCAATCACTGTGTGTAGCTTAGCACATTTTCAAGTTACAGCTGCATTTGTGAAATGGGCTTGAAGGGGAGAACATTACATAATTAAAAGGTCTCTATATGTAAGTAGTTTAAGTCAGCCCACATTTTTTGCCTGACTACTTTGTCAAACAAAAATGCTACAAACATAAAAAAATATTAGTAGTAAGCCTACCCAGAGCTAATAAAAATTTCAAGAGGGAAAAAGTGTGGTTCTCCTCTACATACAGCATCTGAACATATAACTATCTAAGAAGATTCAGTTCTGTATGTATCTTCACCTGAATTCATCTGAGCATCCCTTCAAGCTCACTATGAGACCAGAAGTTACACATGTAAACTAGACATGAGGCACATTTCTTATTATACAAAGAGAAGTGCCACGGATCCTTGTAGAAGGGAGGATGAGGTGGGCTGTAGATCATACAGCTCTTCTGGCAAGTTGCACCCAACCTATGCTGTGAAGACCAGGCATGCCCTGTTTATCCCATCCTTGGGAGTTGGAAAATTGATGTTTCAGCTAATTAGCAACCTTTAGGTAAGCCAGACAGATAATAACATGCAAGTACTTTGTTTATTCAGGCCCTTAATTATTTCAGTTTACTCTTTGTCCACCATAATTAAAAAACACAAGTTTTTAAGTGTAAAGTAATTAAATATTTACATGTTTGATGTAGAAGTAATGTGAAGAGAGCTTTGAGGTCTCTTCCTTTAAAAGCGCATACTGGCACCACAAACAAATATAAAGTTAGTGGGCAACTGCTGTATACTTCACAAGACTTGTAATGAGAGCACAGATGAAGTGTAAAGAAATTGGTGAGCTCAAATATCTCTGCTGAATTTAGCCTGTTGGATGAGCATGGATAAGGCACAGAGGTCATCCAACAGCTTCTTTCTGGCTCGATGTGATGTTATTTATTTCTCAGTTAAACTACCTGGTCACAGTCAGATCACCTGGGAGCAAGTACTCAAGCAGATGCAGAACAAGGCTCAGCTATGCCTCTGCAGAGATGTGCCTGGATCTCTTTGACACTACATCTCAAGGAATTACTTTAACAAAACAAAGACATTGTACAGTTATGAATGAAAAAACTGCTGGATAACATGCAGTCCTGGCAACTACTATCCCTCCCACAGATGCAGTCACAGAAAGTTGATATGCTGTGGCAAGGGTGTCCACCCTTTACACTAAACCCAGCAATGAGGAAAAGTAAATGGAGCTACTCATCAGCCTTCTTCTAGAGGCCCTTAGGGGACCAAATCTGTACCTGTCATACAAACTATCTGCAGCTGCCTGCATCCTCTGATAAGCACACCCCAATGTTTGGCTCTATGAAAAGGCTCCTTCTGTTCCTATCACACATTTGATGAGGAATGCCTGTATTTCGGCTGTGACAGAAGAGGAACCAGTGCATACAGACTTTCATTGTCCCAGAGGAAGTCACATAACTCACCCCAGCTGAAGGCTCACGAGCCACTGGTCTATAGCATGCTCCTCATAATCTGAAGTTAACCAGCAATTTATTTACAAATACATTTCATTTTTTTAAACAAATACAAAATAGACAATTGCTTTTCCATATAGCTCACTACAGATGTGTATTAATAATATGTGTCTGTCAGTGAAATTTTTTATTTCTTCCAAGTCCCTACATTTACCCTTGAGATAAGCAGCATATGTTTTAGAGTTCTGGTTGACTACCAGATGGAGACCAACAAAAAGAGGCTGCAGTGAACTTGAAAGATTTTTTTCTTTTTTTGTATGTAGCAAATGGAGATTGCTAATTAGCTTGAGATAGGTTTTAGTCCAAGGAAGGGAATGTAAATTTTGAATTGTTTAATGGTTAGCAAATGCAAAGTGACATCTTTTTCAGTGAAAAAAGTCACACCCTTTTCCAGTATTAAAGTTTTTCGGAAACTCAGTGCTACTAGAGCAAAGAAGGGAAGAAATGTTATAAATAACTAATCATCTATACTGTATTCAATATTTGAAGTGAAATTTATTTCCTTGTGCATTAAAAGACAAGCAGGTAGTTTAGCTATATGCTCAAGTAGCCATCTGGTAACTATCTTGATTTTAAATAGATCTCAAACTGTGAAATTGGATGATTAAACAAAAAGCGAGGGAAATTAAACCAGACAAGGTTTAATCTGGTCCCCTGAACTAAATATTTCCATGTGCATACAGTTCAAAGCTGTCTTAAGGAAAACTCTCCCACAAGCCTTTGCTGTCTCAGTTGTGGGACCTCCTGCAGACCCTTCCAGAAAGCGATATACTGTATATGGTTTTCTTTGGTCTGTCTCATACAGATGACAGTCAAATATCACTGCCTCATCACCATTGCCCATATGAGGCCTCACAAACAAAAGCAAGTATCTTCCATCTATTTCTGCTTTTTGTTTGGTGGCATGGTAGCACCCAGTGCTCAAGCTCCCTCCTTGTCTGAGTTTGAGCAGTGTCCAAACACAAGCACCACTGGGGAAAGAGGAACAGCCAGGGACAGTGGATCTAATCTTGCAGCACAGCAGATGCCTCAGGAGCACAATCACTTGGACATCAACCTTCCTCGACCTCCTCCTCTACGAGCAACAAGATGCAGAATTACACCTGGGAAACCTGGCTGCAGCAGCTTTGCCAATGGCCCAGCAGAGGTTATGGGGCCAGAAAACTGATGGGATCACATTTTTCATGGGACAACATTCGGGCAAAACTTCCAGGTACAGATAGGCACAGTCAGTCATACTGCTCCCCCCAACCCCAAATCACTGTTTGCCCTCAGTCAGCTCCCTGCCACAGTGCTGCCCGCCCAGGCAAGGGAACGCCGTGCTCTGGGGCTGTGCGCTGCACTATAGATCACCCCTCCCAATAACCAATAATCTGAAATTGCTGCTGAGGCAGAAATCTGCCTACAATACCCACTCACCTATGTTAGGATATGGCACACCACAGACTCAACGTACTTGTGGTAACACCTTGACAAATGCAACAAGGCTCTCCCCTCCCTTTTTCTGCCCATCTCCCTGGAGATACAAGACCACAGATGAATCCCTCAGACCCCAAACTAAACCCTTCTCAGCCTGTACTTATTTTTGTTGCCTGTGTAGCAGGGGATGGGATCCAAAGAATTGCCATGCATGATACCGTTACCACTATATAAATCTATAAACACAGCTTTTAAGGATGGAGAGACCAAACAGAAGAGAAGTATTATGGCTTGTTGCGTTCATGATTTAAACAACAGCCAGGACTGAGCTAGACACTAACGCAGGGTGGGGACTGGGCAGCCAATTTCCATCAAGAGCAGCACAAGAAGTTTTGCCTATAACTTACAGCTTTAGCAAAATTAACCTACATCATCTCTGCAGGCTGAAGCTAATGCCCTAATTCCACCAGAAGCCTCACAAACCTCTCACACCTTCCTAAAGACACATCAGAAAAAGCAGTTTAGTCACCCTGAGAGGGGATGGGGAACACTGGAAAAGGGGCTTCAGATGGAAGCCATAGTGGGGTATGGGACAGAGCTGTTTTGGATGCGTCCTTGGGGCAAGATTGTGTAAGGTCCAGGAAAAGGCACTCTGGAGCAGCTGTCCAGTGTCTGCACTCCTCTGCAAAGTGGTACTAAGGCCCAGAGTATGGGCACCTAAACAAACCCACCAGCAACAGATTTGTTAGCCCGTCCCCACATTAAGGTCTGCTTGTGACTGAGCAAAACTGTTGTGCAGCTCCCAAGGTACAGCTGTTGCCCCAGATCTCCAAGAAGCCCTTCAACTTCTTAGATTTAACTGGACTCTGACTGCATCTGTAGTAGTGAGAGGTAGTAACAAGGTTACTAACATTCTGGCATAACTACTGGGTTATTCTGCCACCAGAGAAACGTTCAGGTCCTTCACAGCATAGGCTGAAAAGCTATGTTGTTTCCATGAAACCTCAGGTTGTATTTTGCCTCATCTTTTGGCAGAATGAAGGAGTAGGTGTCATCATTGCAAAACATAATGTAATAAAGGGAGGATAACATAGAAATGAAAGTGATTTATAGGAGACAAATGATTCAAGCAAGGGTGAATGATGACAGAAGTTATAAGTTAAAGAAAGGAAAGGATTTCAAACTAGGAGAAGAGCAGATCTACAAATGATAGGAGCATTACAAAGCTTTGAGACCTGGTGGTCAATAACAATTAAAGGCCTGTGAGCCATCTGGCCCTTTATCTAGCACAAGAAACACTCAGGATGTCACAGGAGCTTGATAGTTCAAGAGTCTTCCAATGGCTCATCCATGGTCATGTTTGCAGTGGTACAGACTAATCATTACTCTTATATCTCCATCAAAGATTGAAGAACATCTGATGTGTACCCGGGGCACTGCATCTGGTTTAGTTTCCTCCAAAGGAACACAGTTTACACACACACAGCACACACACCCCACAGCTCACACTGGACTCACAGCAAGTAGGGACAGTCAGGGGGTGGCTTCAAAACTGCACCACCATGCCAAATCAAAATATTAATATAGAYGCAGCCCAGCAGTCCAGCTAAGTCAAGTGTCAGGCACCTCGAAATGAGGGACAGATCCTAAGCTGAGCAGAAACATTCAAAAAAACCCAAAAAACACTAAACCTAAAAAGAATTTGAGCAGAGATCTGAGTATCATTGGCTAGTACCTTTTATTTATAGGCACTAGTTACCTGAATGTATATCAATTATTAGCTAGAGCATCTYTGATACTGCATTTCAATATAGGTCACCTTATGTCTAGATTTCAATACAGTCAGCGCCCACACATATATCCTCCGCCCTAACTGTCCATCTATCCAAAATGAGATGAGTTAGTAATATCTGCCACCTATGGTACTGAGCTACACCTGTGCTATGCAAGTTTGTAGCTAGACTTTGTGCTGTCTACTGAAGCAACTGATGTGGTTACTGTTCATGCAACTCTTGTTTGAAACTAGTACCTCTGGAAGATTTTTTAATTAAAAAGGACTTAGTACTATTAAACAATAATTATCAGAACCCCAAAGGAGGCATAACTGTAAAGAGAACTGTGCAGCTCCAAGCTTTCCAAATCTACACAGTGTTATTGGCAGCTGGCCTTCAATTATAAAAAGGTAAAAAGAAAGAGCACACTGCCAGTGACAGCAACGGGAGGTGCCTGCCTTCCCTTCACGAAACACTGCTTCCCTTGGGAGGTTCCACACTGACTGGACTTTCAGATAGCTATCGCCCAAATATAACTCAGGGTAATGTGGATAGTAGGATGCACAAACTTCACCTAGTGGAACTTCAGCACTACGGGAAATTGAGAAGGTTTTCTGGATTTGCACTAACGGCAAAATTTGGCCCAAAATGCATATACATATGCACACAAGGGAACAACAGCGTTGACTCAGGCAGTCAGAAATGCATGAAATTTGGCTTCGACAAGCTTTGACCATGGTCCAAAATCAATGCTGGAAATTTCACAGAACAAGGCCTTTTAGTAATAACCTCCTTCCTGCTACTTCAGCATCTCCCCATGAAGACTTACCCAACAGTGGGAGCTACATAAGCACAAACAGAAGTGAAGCAAAGGAGAGCTGGAGTCAAATACCTACTTCAGCCCAATCAAGGTTTAAATTGCTGTTAAATCTGCTGCTTCAAAGCAGCAGAAGTGGGCTTTGGAAGTGCAAAGACAGTCTTATCTCACCTAAAGGTTTTATCAGGGGAAAGGGGGGGGAGGCAGGGGCAGCAAGGCATGGCAGGAATTAAAAACAGAATTGGCAACACAGAAATTCATCCATGTGTTTATTTTGATAATCCAAAGTTCTCTCTTAACATCTTCACAGCATTTCAAAATGCCACTTTGAAATATGAAACATCTTCCCAAAGAGAAAGTTTACTAATTTAACCCCTAGAGTCCTAAACAGAATGCTTTATTTGACCACAATTAGCTTCCCCTCCACCTGTTAGCCCCGATGTCACTGCTCCTCATTGTCCCAAAGGGATTTGCCACTGCACACTCAAATCTATTTTCTATGGTACTGGAGGGATGCAGATAACTTCATGAACTCCTATCAGGAAGTTATAGCCTGGCAGTGACAAGGCTCCTCCTTTGCAATGATTGATACCAAACCCCTGCACTCTGCTGTGAATGACACATCCACTGCCTGCTTCTCAGCCCAGGGGCAACTAACTGTTCAACCTACATTGAAGCAAAGGCTACTCTAAACCTCAGTTCCTTTGCGCACGGTGTAATATCTGAGTACCCTGTTGTCTTTAGCATTCTTATTTTCACAATTACCTGGTGAGTTAGGGCAATACCATAATGACCAGTTTTCTTGAAGTGGATAAATGTTAATATGTCTGTGATCACACAAATCAGGACCTGCATTAAACAAAAAAAAAAACCCCACACACTCAAAGGGGTGGTAGAAAGCCTACACAGTTCAGTTGGATAAAATTCCAAATCTAGTTTGCTGCACAGCCACACAAATACATGCATTTATTTAGCAGCTAGACAGGCAAAAGGCAGTAGTGAAGTGCCACTGAAGAAACACACAGGAAAGCCAAGCTGTGGGCCACATCCTGAACTGAGGACCAATATTTCAGTGCAAGCTATATACTAAAATTCCTCTAAGGATTCAGGTTTAAGTCACTTGCCTGTCACAAAGCAAGTCTGCAGTAGTACATGGATCCAGGGGTTCAAGCCTAAAAATCTTGGTTTAGCATTATGATCTCTTTCTTCTATCCAATTATCACTCATGCACAACATATTCCAAGCCTTTAGTGAGTCCATCCATCTTTGCAGACAGCATGTCAATACCTGAATCTGGAAGGGATGTTGACACACACACACACACTGGGTAAAACACCAGTGGGAAGTCACGCTCAGCACTTTTAGAGGGCGCCGACACACAACTGGGAAGGTATTGATTTTCCTTGCTGTATTTTATAACCTGCCTTAGCAAGCAGCACTTTAAAAAGAGGGCAGAAGACAAATGTTGCAATCACAAGGTGAGTGATGCTGGGAGACAAAACCTTCTGATTGCAGGCATTGCTTAGCACAACAGAACTGCAAGCCCACCTCCACAGGCTTGTCTTGGGAATGACTGGTCTGGAGTCTCAACCCGCTCTGATGGCCATGACCTTTCAAAGATAACAGAGAGTAGCTTTGCAWKGATGTCAGCCAGCTCCCTCAGTGCTTGCGGGTGTAATGCATTAGGTTCCAGGGACTTATTTATTTGTCCAGTTTGTTTAAATGTTTCCTAACCTGATCCTCCTTCACCAGGGGTAACTCTTCCTTGCTCCAGCCTTTCCCACCGCTCTCATGGGACTGAGATTCCTGAGGGTAAATCTTACCAGCAAACACTGCGGTGAAAAAGACATTGAGTACTTCAGCCTTTTTTGTGTCCTTTGTCACCAGGTCCCCTGCCCCATTCAGCAGTGGGCCCACATTTTCCCTTGTCCTCCTTTTGCTGATATTCCTTTGGAAGCCCTTCTTGTTGCCCTTCACATCCCTCACCAGATTCAATTCCAGGTGGGCTTGGGCTTTCCTAACCGCATCCCAGGACACTCAGTGTCCCTATATTCCTCCTGAGTCACCTGCTCCCGCTTCAACCTCTTGTATGCTTTCGGAGGAATTTCCAGATCACAAGAGACTGGCACTCAATGCTTCCTCCATTTCAGTACCCCATCATAAACAGCAGTCAGTTTTAAGTGTTTGGATTTATTCCCCAGGGGACTTCCATGTAGGGTGTGAATTCCCCAAGGAATTTATTACGCAGTTGAGAACTTGACTGCTAATCAAATAGCAGTCTTAAATGAGTAAGCTTGGTTAAAGTGCTTCATACTTAATGACAAACTTCACCGAAGATATATTGAAGATGCTTTGCAAACAAGGTCTCATCTTCTTTCATTTTCTCCATGTTCATTATGTGAAGAGATAGAAGCTCTGCAACCAGCGGTGCTAGAATCTATTTTAAGTTCTAAGCAGGGTGCTAAGCAAGAATAAGCAATATGCATGAGTTAGTGATTTCTGTAGGACATGGGTGACCCAATTTTCTACTGCTTTAGCTCTTCCATTTTAAAGATGTTACCCTCTCCATTCTGGCAGTCTATTAGCATTCACTTTGAACATGACTGCACAAGATGTCATGAAATAGTATCAGGTCATGGGAATTCAGGCCCCTAAATTGCATACTTGGCATTGACACCAATTTCTTGCTTTGTACTAGAGAAGGAAAGACCTCCTTGTTCCATTCTTCTTCCTCTTTGGCAAAATATGGATTGAGGTATATGCACAGCAAGGGAACGGGTCCAGAGATTTAACTGCTTTCTGAAGCACTTCTGCGATTCTCCCTAGGAACCTCTATGGTTATAGAAAATGCTGCTATTCTTTTCATTGAAATAAACTCTTGGTTTCCAGGATAATTAAGTTTTTAATTTATTTCCAAAAGTATGAAAGATACTGCACATTCCAATAATTTATTAAACTGCAGTATTGTGTTAAAGCTTGGGTCTCTCTCGCAGTGATGGTTTCAAGTGCAATTGGAAGTCATATAACTGTGTGTATAGAGGCTTAAAGATTGCAAGTAAATAGGTTTAGAGAGAAGGAGTTTAATCCTGTAACAAGCTTTAGATATCTAGAAAGATTAGAATATTGGAAAGACTTCTGCAGCATCAGATACTTCTATGACGATTAATTGGGAGGCAAATATTAATTCCATACATTTATAGAAGCATGTTTATCATTCTAAAAAAACATATCTTTATTAATAATCTGGAAAGGATAAGCAAACAGCATGTTAACTTCAGAGCTTACCAAATTGGCAGTTGCTATCAATACAGTTGAGATATAACACAAAAGTTTTGCAGAAGTTAGAAATATGGACATAGCAACAGAAAAATATTTACCCTAGGGAAATACAGAGTAAAGCATCTAGAAAAATCCCCCCCTCCCCCCCAACCAACATAGATGTTCAGCACACACAAGACAGGAGTGAAAGAACTGCCAAAGCATACAAGTCATTTACAAAAGCAGACAAGACAGAAGTGGGTAACAAAACACCACTGGGATGCTGGGGCACTGGGGCAAGAAGGATGGAACAGAGCATTTCTCCCCAAGAGAGTTTCCTTCCCTGCCATGCCACAAAAGCCCCTAACTGTTAAGCAAATGTCCCTAACTGTTAATATAAGAGATACACAGGTAAAAGTGAAAACAGCAAGTCAGACTCAGCAATTCCGTTTTGGGGACTTTTACCTCCTTCCTCCCCCCACAAGCTTAAAGCTAGCCAGAAAATTTAAGGGTCACAACAGTTTACCTGACATTTTTTCCACACACCATAACTGAATTTAAACATTTCCAAGCACCTCTCCCACTCAGTGACAAGAGCAGTTTAGAACAGATTATCCAGGAAGTTAGTTAATAAATTGTTAGATTTAGACTTCAAAGCTGAGAAAGGTTTTCGTGAAGGACAAACCATGCAAGTAACTGGAGGTTCAATGGAAGAATACCAGATGAAGTGATCTACTATGTGTTATCTTTAAGGGGAGTCAGTGTACACTAGGGCATAAAATCTCTAATGGTGATGTTCTGTCTTTTAGAGAAAAGTCTCTGCAACCACTGACCATACCTTCATCTTGCAGCATTCTGACAAATAAGATAACCAAAATAGCCCTAAGTCCAGGAACTCGCATAAAGCTAAGGAAGCAATATAAAGCACTTTTACCTTAGATCTTCTGTCTTTACCCACTGTAGGAAGACCTAACTTCTAGCTTTGCTACTTTTATCTCAGTTTTCAAAATACACCATTACTACTGTTAGACAATCTCCAAAAAGCATCAAGGTATTATTTGATTAATAGCCACCACTATTCAAGCAGCTGAAGCAGATGGGAGTGCAAAAATCCGAACTAAATACAACTCCTTCCTTAAAAACAATCTCCCCTCTTATCTGCTCCTGCTAAACAGAGGTAGAGTGTGTCACACTGAGCCCAGTTACTACTATATTGCTATATTGCAGAGAACTGACTGCACTCGCTGCTGTTTGAACCACTTCCATCCATGCAATGGCTACGTAAGTAAAACAGGGCTAGTTTAAAGCTACGCGGATAAGAAAGGGCTCTTACCTGCATTAGCCCAGGGGAGGTACCAGGGGCAGCTCACATTCACGTAGGTGCCAGGCAGTCCATCAGGCCAGCAGGCATAATTGTCAAACGTTCGGTTGCAGAACTTGCCTTCTGCAGGGAGAGGGAAGGGAAAGTCACGCCAGTGCC
This sequence comes from Apteryx rowi, assembly GCF_003343035.1. Lineage (NCBI taxonomy): Eukaryota > Metazoa > Chordata > Aves > Apterygiformes > Apterygidae > Apteryx > Apteryx rowi. The sequence goes on from NW_020447864.1 coordinate 847,455, forward strand.
TTGTACTATTATTGCAAGGTGGAAAACTGAAGAGTGGAAGATAAAAGGAAACAAGGGCATGTGCATATAAGCCATAATAACATTATGCAATTAAGCTTTGATTTGGAGTTAAACTCTTTTGGACAAGAAAGGTAAGTCTCGCTTGTCCCCATGCAACAGGAGAGTTAAAAAGGGGACTGAACAGCAGTCTGGGATCTTTGACTAACCCAAGGGACAATAAAGGCAATGCAAGACTGATCCATTTCTGTCTTTTCCCTTTTGCATCCTTATATGTTTCAGTTTAGTTTAAAATTATTTTTGCTATGAATACTGTAGATAATCATTCCCAAGAACCAGCTCACAGTCACACTGTTGGGAAGTCTAACCTAATAGATAGATCTATCAATAAAATACCCACACACAACCATAACTTTGCATTACAGCTTAATCAACATGAGCATACTTCAACCTCAGATTTATTAAACTGTCATTCTTAGAGGGCAGCACTCAACTGCTCAACAAGATAATGGAGCAGAGGGAGATGAATGTTTTCTTGCCATTGCTGTCATCAGCCACAGCTCTCGCTCTCTCTCTGCAGTAGGAATATAGCTAGAGAAGGAAAATTAACAGTTTTGAAATAATTCTTCACAGACACAACTTTAGACCCATCTCATCTCTTTCAGTGTGTCACAAAAGCACTGAAGCATAGGAGTGGCCATACTGTGCCCAGTTGCGAGCGTCATTGACAAGTCACCAGCGTCCTCTAAACACGACGATGCTGAGCACGCCACAGCTGCTCTCATCTCATTACACAGCTCAACTGTTAAAACAAGCTGCATTCTCATTTTCACTAAGACACCTTTTTAGCCATTCCAGCATTATACAATGCTCAAAGCAATTTATCCTGCCTGTAAGGCCAGGTCAATGTAAACAGCATGGTCCTAAGTCTCCTATGATTTTACAATAGATCAGCCCTACTAACATCTGTGCTTGCTCCCAACCCTGACCCTACAGGTGTATTACATTAGTGTGCAGTTTGGATGCACTAGACCCACCAATTGCCACTCTGCACCTAGAGGTGAACAGCTTTACAGTGAAATTCTTCCATAAAATGCTTCCCCTTAGCAGGGGGAAGACAGTCACACACAGACAGCAGGCTGAAAAGAACAGGATAAAGAAGAAATGGACTGGAAAGTAAGCTGCAGAAACACTTTCAAGTTCATAATCACTTCCTTGCCACTGTTATCAGGCATTTTAAAGATTAATACATCTACCCCTACCAAGCAGGCTTACCTGCCACAATGGGGGGTGCCTCGTACAAGTATTTCAGGCACTGGAGCTGATACTCCTTCCACTTCTGCATAACCCCAGAAAGGGACTCATCTGAGCTCTGAAAGAGAAATCACAAGTCTCAGACATTCTGAGCATTTCAACCACGTGTTTTGCACGCAGCCTAACAGGGTGGGTGTGAGGACGGCTACCAACAACCCAAAACAGCACTGTTTATGATAAGGGAAGTGAGACGCTGCTATGTATTTGCCTCATTACAGCCAAAGAAATCCCTTTCTATTTGTACCATGAGGAAGTGAAAAACTATTCTGTGTCCTCAATAAAACCCAAGTTAAATTAGCCTTGCTCTCTCAAACATGCCTTAATTGTGTGATTTATTACCCCATGAAAGAACAGGAACAGCAGCAAGTCCTCTTAGCAGAGGGTTTCCTTCCAACAGCAAAAATTCTGTTATCCCATGAATGAGACAAGTTAACTCACTGTATTCAGCCAATATTTCCCAAGTATTCTTCCAGCGCACAGATGAAAGCTTTTCCGGCTCAGCTCTCCTCCCATGAACAACAGCCTTTCCCAGCATCCAGCCCATTTCCCCTGAAACTGCAGAAAAAGCAGGGACCTCCTTCTTGCACAGTTTGACAGACCGCAGAGTCCACTGTCAACTATCCCAAGTGCCC
>NW_020447864.1:849412-879631 GCF_003343035.1 Apteryx rowi
GGGGGGGGGGCATGTACAAAGTCTGTCTGATCACAAAGAAAATTAGCTATTATTAAACTGCAGAATTTAGCGCTGGCTGCTCGCTCGGCTCCTACTGGTGCCCCCTGGCTCACAGGGGCCCAGCTCACCCGCTGCATTTAAGCAAGGAAATGCCAACCCTCCTCTCCCCTCCCCACACTCGCATAAACTAAATTAGAAACATAAGGATTACGGGGCTGTAAGCGATCAATAACGCTGCTAACTCAGCATACTTTTCCAGAGAAAGGCCTAGCATGGGTGTCTCAAAGAGACATAAAATCAACAGCATGAACCTAATGGTACAACATTCTAATACTGCATGGATGAGAAGTCATTTAACCCCAGCTGTTGATCAGTTTATGAAGTGAAGCATGAGGGTTAATAATCCTTGTAATTTCATCCTCACAGCTCCAACTGATTTTTTTTTTTGTATTTGCATTTGCGCTCTTAAACCTTTTCAGAGGGTGAGGAAGAAACTGAGGCCTGGGAAGGATTGTTTTAAAACCAAAATGCTGTTTTAAACATATACTGCATTTCAAGAAATGCCAGACTGGATGCTGTCCACTACAACCAATGTGACTTTAAAAGACACCAGTGAAATCACCCTGGTTTAAAAGAAGAGAAGTAGAGACGGCATTTTTGGACTACAGATCTTTCAAGTCCTCTCTCCCCTTCTCTTGTATCCTTCCACTTCAAAAAAAAGTGTTTTAAAAGAAAAACCATACATCATGCTTCTGCCTGGATTAAACCATTACGCTTAATCACAAAGATGCTCTTGAACATGTCATGAGAGCTACATTTGGTAGATATCTGTGTTGTGTTTCAGGAATGTTAGCTGCATATTTATGTGCAACCCATGACTGCAGCTAGGGCCTCGGGCCAGAATTTCAGAAGAATTTAGCCAGCTCCCACTGAAGTCAAAACAAGCACAAGCCTGTAGATCTTTGAAAATCTGACCCTTGTCTTGCTGATTTAAATCATCCTGGTCCAGTCTTATCTTTGCCAATAAGTGCTGCCAAAACTTGCCTATACCAAAGTCCCGCATGTAAAAATTAATGTATCCTACTGAATTGTAACCCCAAGTGCCTAGGGAAACACAGAAACCTCTGCTGTAGCCATCTGTGCTTAACGTACCTGAAGGAGAAAGACAACAGTACTGCCTGGATTAGGGGCATGAGTGGAGGGGAAGCCTACCACCACTACCTCCAAAACGAAAATGCCATCTACAGATCCCTGTAGCCTGAAAAAGGAATAGATGACTGAGAAATGGGGAGAGGCAGGAGACTGCAAACTTAAGCTTATGCCACATAATCTTGACAAAGTAACTTTCAGGTCACGCATCATTTAAAAATTCTTCATTTTGCAAGGCTAGCTATTCAAATTATATGGTACTGCTTTCCCTCCTCATTGCCGTGTTAACATTTTAAAATGCAGATTAAAAGGAGCAATTTTAGGATGAATTCTTGCAAAATTATCATCCAGTGTAATTTGTGAAGCTACTAAATATCACGCGTCTAACCAAAAAGCAATTGTTGCTCATGCACAGATGGCCACCTCAGTCAAATCAAACCAAATTCAGCCTTATACATTACTTAACAAAAGAAAAGCAAGATACACATACAGAGTTTCATTTAAAAAATGAAGACTACCTGTATAAACACCTCCATAATCCTAAAAATGTTTGTACCAAGAAAATTAGCTCTTTTGGAATGAACAAGCCTTTAAAACAATTTTTTTTCCCTAAATCAAGTTTTTATCTATTTTCTGCAAGAACACAGGTATAACCAGCTCTAATTACAGCTTAGGAAGAGAAAGCTTCTATCCCTCCATTTAATGAAAAAGTAGAAACATTCTATTTATATTGGTTTCTCATAATGTGGTAAGACAACTCTAACAAGATCAGCAAACCACAATAGTAAAATAATTAGATACGCCTTTTTGTGGGGATGACTGATTTGGTAGACAGGTTTCTATTATCTACAGCCTGTTGTAATAAGACAACCAAATACAAATCCCAGGACTACATAATTTGTTCTCTCTACTCAACAGTTTATTCTCTGCCACCGCTAAATATTATATTGTGTTATCAGACAGATTAACTTAAATTTGAATTTAAAATATGCTAATTCTGACTTCCCAGAGATTTTGGGCCAGGTAAACAACAGTCTCTAGCTACACAGCACCACAGATTTGCAGTGTGAGTTGTTACTCAAATAGGGGACATCATATATTTTTGAAAAGTGATTTAATTACTTCTGCAACATCAGAGCACTAAACATGCATATATGAAGACAAGGTCCCTGGGTCAGTGCATGGAATTTGGAGCAAACACACAATGCAAACAGCATTATTAAACATAGGACATATTTTTGTTAGCACTAGTTTTTTTGCATTTTTGCTGTTGTTTTTCAGCTGTACACAGCCAAGGAAGAAAAAGCATTAGTAGTCTTGCTGTGACGGAGAGACTATTAAAGAAAGAGGGGAGGAGAAAAGGATGGAAACATGGATGACTGGTTAAGGTGGAGAAGGCAAGAAGGGATGAAGGACATAAAGGAGGTGAGCAATGGTGCAGCCTAAGTGGCATAAAATGGATGCAGGAAAATTAAGACAGGCAAGAGCAGACAGACTGGGAGCCTTTACTTTAGCTATATAATTAAATGTAATTAATCTCTAGTGATAAATTAGCTCATTCAAAGTCTGAAGACAGAATTCTTTAGAAATCCTTAACACCTTTATAGGAAAGCCTCTTTCTATAGTTGTCATTTGTCTTCATAGAGTCTACTGTAAAAGGAAGCTTTTTAATCACTTTTTAACATCTTGGAAACTATTCCTGCTGTGCCAGGAAATGGCATTTACGCAGATGAAGGTGATCCTTGCTCAGAAAGTGCTGTTCTAATCTGAGCGTGCAGAGTAGTGCAGGGGGCTCAGGCCGGATGAAATCCCCCATGAAAATGCATAATTCAGACTGGAAGGGATATTTCTCAGACCTTCAGAAGCAGCTGGTGTATCCTGGGACTACCTTCTTTCCTCTTCTCCCACCACATAAAAGGTCTTACAGAGGAGAGAAGAACATGGGAAATTCCTCCTTATTTCTTATCCCTTTTTTTAAGGGAACACTTCTCTCACAGCTTTCTCATACCTTTACCGTTCCAGGACATGCAAGACTTCGATTTGTCACTAAGGGCTCAATGTGATACTGCAACTAGGACCTCCCAAATGCTAATCTTAGTCTTCAGAAGCAAAAGCTAGGCAACCTGGCACTGAACCACAATTTGGTATGTCCTCGGTATTCTTGTCTCAGACAGGAACGATGACAGATCTACCCCATGAAAGGAGCGTTCAGATTATGCTCCCCAGCCTTTTAGCTGGGGAGCACTGAGTTAGTCATGAATTTCACTGCCCCTTTTGAAAAGTAAGGCCAGTGCAGCACATTATTTCAAGGTTATTCTGCTCCAGATCAGGACAGCAACTAATTTCAAGATAGATAAAGGTTGCAACATTACTAGTTATGTTTATCCTGATTTGTAATTCTTTCTTCTGTAATAAAGATCTGTTGAAACGGTCAAGTATGTCAACATAAACTAAGGGTCTGCATCAAAAAAAACCCCCTAACACTAAGTGGAAGCTAAGCTGGCCACCTCACAGCTTTATTCCATGTATTGTGTGGAGATAGGACAAAACTGACCTGAAAACTGAAGCCTCAGCTCACAGCCTAAAAGGGGCAGAGCACAGCACTGGCACCTCTGAAAGCTTTGCTGTGAGCTGCTACCACCATGCATTTACTGGTATGAGATCCCCCTCTCTGAGGAAGGATGATTTCCAAGTTTCAAAGGTTTCAAACTTAAGTGAATGGATTGGTGGGGGGAGCACATCAAAGGAGGAGGTACATCAAAAATGACAGTGTTGCTTCCATTGCAGATTGTACAGGAGAGGTATCATATAAGATACCTGAGCAATAGGTTTGCCAGAGATCATGAGATGAGATCATGCTTACAATATCTGGCATCCCCCAGATTTCCATATTTATTATCTCCTTCTTCCCTTCTATATTACATTGTGCAATTTCAATATCAAGTTTAATGTAGTCATCATATATTATGCAAGACTAAGCGACCCTTTGAGACAAAGTCATTATTCTTAGTCCCTTCTTTAAAGCTGCTTGATTGATATGATGATATAATATTAATTATACCTCCAAAGTCATATTTTACAAGATACTTCATCAGCAGTTGGACCACTCTGGACAAATCCCTCATCCKTCAGGGAAAAAAAAACAACAAAAAACAACAACAAAAAACAGTGGATCAAAACAGCTTTTCTTTCAGAGAAAAGTCTATTGCCAGCTTCCAGGAGCTTTTCCTGTAATCACTTCTGTTCCTTGGTTACTAATGAACCAAAGACTTCAGTAGCTCAAGAGCTTAACAAAAAGCCCTTTCAGCATCCTCCCTGCCAGTGAGAAGGGGTAGCTGATGAGCTCCCGCAAAAGGCACTTCCAGGTCCTGCCACAAACTCCCTGGTCATGTTTGCCAGCTGAGTTTCCTCCTAAGCTGCAGCAGCTTAGCACTTACAACCAGACCTTCAAGACGATGGGAAATCACCAGGCTTGAATAAAGGGAAATTCTGAAAAAAAGGTTCAACAGCTCTCTAACCCCGGAGGTCCCTCTATTCTGTCAGTGTTTCAAGGTTAAGACTTGAAGTTTTATGCCTTCAGGCTTTTGAATGCAGAGCTTGAGAGCAAGCACTCACAAGACACTTAAACCTGACCAATGCACAGAAGGGACATTTGCCCGCCTGCTTCTTCAGAGTTGCTCATCCCAGTTTCAGAGCAGGCCTCAAACACACAGCACACCTCTAGTCCTGCGCTTTCAATAACTTGCCAGGAGCATACAAAATCCCAGCTCCATTTCATCCTCTGCCTGAGCAGCTTCAAAAATACATTCCAGCCTGTCTGAAGAGCATCCTAAAGCACCTAAAGTGCAAACGGCACTCCCATCATGGACAGGAATATGTATAAATATACCATTTTTTAAACAGAGGCTTGAACTCAGGATTCCTCTCTCCCAGGTGAAACGAACCACTGCACCACCTGGTCTCTCATTCTGGCCTGACATTATGCATTTTTTTTCCTCTTTTGCACACCTGCACAGCTTCAGAACAAAGGGTTGAATGCGCTCAGTCCCATGTGAACCCAAAACCAAAGGGGTAGAGAGCAGTAATCACTCCATTTTTAAATTTATTTTTTAAAGGCTAATTCTTGCTGGATTAAAGAAAAAAACATGATGCAAGTATGTACCTTCTGAAGAGACTTGGAACTGCAGATTTCCAAATACTGAAGGTTTCCATCTGGAGTCTTTAAGCAAGGTATCTTAAAGAACAAAAACAAAAGTGATTGCAGGCGTATTCCTACTCTGTCAATTGACTAGGTGGAGGCAGCTCCCCATTCAGATGACTTCATGTTCCATGAATCACTCCAAATAGATAAGATGCCTAAACACGCAGGTGAATTCATCAGCACTGACCACAAGTTTCAGGGTTTCGCTGTGAGGCCAAACCTCTCAAGTCTGTCCTGTGATGCTTCATTCCAGCTTTAAAACCCGACCACAGTCTTCTCTTCCCCTCCCTAAAATTTTTGTTTTGACAAGATGTGTTCCAGTGAGAAGAATATCTGCTGGCCCCTGTCATTTTCTGGATCAAGGCAAAATATTTGGCATTCAAAGGCACAGATGTCAAAGCAAACTTTTTTTTTTTTTAATATCTAAAACAGCTTGCATAGTATGTGATCTTAAAATCAAGAGAATAAAGTACAGCCTAATATTTCAGCATGCTACAGAACTAAGCATTATCTTCTAGAGAGGTATAAATTAAGCTCCTGTAGGTCAGGTAGGTTAGACTGAAAATGTGGTACAAGCCTAAGTCTGAGGGGATATTCTGTTGTCTCTCTCCTCAGTGATGGACAGGCCTGGGATGAGGACAGTTACATGCAGAGTTTCCATCTACCCTGTGAAGAGCCCTCCCAGTCTGGATGGAGGTCTCCCTGGTCACTACAGGACCCACAAACCAGTATGCTTACAGCTGAAACAGGCACATATTTAGTCTGACAGCCGTTACCAGTAAACGTTATTTTCATTACAACTCCTTTCATCTGTTCTGGTGAATGTTGCTGCCAAGGACTTATTGCATGAGCCAGTCATAAACATGACACAAGAAACTACTGAGTAACTATACAGAGAGACAAAAGAAAAATGCAAGATTCAAAAGAAACAATAACTACCAAACTCTGGGAGAACAGAGAACAATCTCGCAATTTTAGCAGGAGACAAAGCGCCAGCACTCATGAGAATTAAATTATCACAGGACTTCTGTAAGGAAAGATTTTACTGTGCTTTGCAGATCTAGAGACAAGGTTTGTGAAGTGCTCTTTAGAAGAGGACTTAGTATTGATGCTGTTATACAACAGAGTAGGCAAAACAGCAGCGTAAAGAGTTTAAATTGCATTTTTAGACACAAAGGTGCAGCCCTAGGAACACTAAGGAAAGAACAGTAGCAAAGCTGAGTGGTGTTGAGGCAGCAGGGGAACCTACAAAGCTGAAGATGAGAAGAGCAGTTGAGGCCTACCCTCATGGCTTTAGAAACGAAATGTAGCGTATGTTCTTGGAAGAACTCAGCCTTCCATTAAAAATACTATGGTAACTTTTACCATCACTATGGCGAGTACAGGGACAGTGAGGAAGGGAAAGGGTTGCTAGAACTTGAAGAGATTTATGATGGAATTCAGGTGCCTACTCAAAGGTACCTACTGTTGCTAGAGACATGTGCAAGTGTCCTGCTTTGTCTCCAGGCACAGCTGCAGAGAGGTGCGAATTCCCCCTACACTCTGTGTCACATCTGCTAGTCCCATGAGGGGTCTTGAATACCGTACAAAATTTCAACCACCACTAGATGCCTATATTAGGGTAACTGACTCATCCTGAAGGTCTCTGATGAGCTGTTGAAGCAAAACAAAGCAAAGAACATCTGTCAAAGTTGGATTTTTAACTCCTTTTATTGTGGTTTAAAATGCAATTAGCTAAATTGGTTCTTTATCTACATATTGGACTAAGTGCATTTAAAAGCCAGTAACAGTCCAGTCCCAGAGCAGGCTGAGCATGGAGATGGATAGAGCGTGCAGCCCTATGGGTCTGGTCACGTGTGGGGCAGTGGAATTGCAACATTTGAGTTTCCAAGAGCAAGGGAAGAGTATTTCCTCAAAAAAAACAGAGGAAACCTTCACCACAACCCCAGGGACTGAGAGAACACTGCCTTGCTGTGGATAACCTTCTGTATTTTCACAGGGCAAGAAACCCTCAGAATATTTTCACTTTTCCCATCCAAGCATCTCAGGGAGTTTGGCTTAGCTCAGCTTTTCAAATGACTTGGTACAACAGACGCTTGCTCTCTTCTCAAGAACTGTGGTGGAGGATCAGAAAGCAAGGTGCAGAGAGTCAGCTATTTTTGCAGGATCACACACCCTAAACAGCAATGTAAACCTGGTTACCAGTCTGTCATCCCATATTACTGGGATCCCTGTGATAAGCTCAATAGCAAGAAAAAAAATACCCAGATATTAACCTTCACGGACCTTTCTCCCACTGAACGCATTCCTGGTTAAAAATATAGAACTGTTGCTTGCTCATTTTCTCAAACACTGACAAAACAAACTTAGTTCTCCAATTCAAAAAGATAAAGGGTATGATATGGAAATAATCACCACCAAGCTATTTAAAAAAATCTCGGGTATATAATTTTATGGGTTCTGCATCTAATATTGTTTAGAGATTGCTAGAGAATGCAATTAAATCTGTATGGCTTTTACAGTTCCAGTTGAAGGCAGTGGTTTATTTTGGTTTTAACTAATGCAAAGTTAACCCTCTCAGCAGCTCACTGTCACAGTGGCTCAAGGTCCACTGTCCCATTATCAAAAACATTGCTCTTTCCCTCCTACCCATCCCTCTGTCAAGGCAGAGATATGTAGCACCTTTGCAAGTTGCTAGATTTTTCATCAGCATTTATGACACATTTGAGAATGAAGCATACAAGAGAAATTCTACCACTGAAGCTCATTTGCTGGAAATTTCCTCTGTTTTCCTTCCAAACGTTAAATAAAAGACAAGGTCCAGGTTTACCTTGGCATAAGACAATGACGTGGGTGTATCACATTTGGATAGGACAGAACCCACACACCAATATCTTTGTGGTACTGCAGTATATACAGCAGAGTTGACACTTATTTATTTGGATGCAGTGTGGCATTTTACAGCCAGCATATAAAGTTATACTTTCCAGAGTTCAGCCCACACAGCTGCCAAGGGTTATATTCCAAGGGCTTGATTTGTCAAAAACAAGACAGGAACAATGTTGCATAAAGGATAACATCTTAACTCAGCCTAATATGGAGAAATGTTAAAAACAACAACAACAAAAAGTCGTAAGCCAAAAGGAAGAAGTGTACTCAGGTGCTACCCATGGATCCCATTCTGGCCATGCAAAACAGGCATAAGTAACACAGGCCCACAAATAAGGACCAAACCAACTTGCCTGAAGTTTTAGTTCACATTGGATGATCTTCATGTTATTTCATCCAAAATTTGATGGGAAGATCTTGCAGTCCATGGACACCGGGATCAACAAGCCATATAAGCTGGAAGAGCCAAAGTCTGACACTGCACCCCACAGCAACAGCATCCTCAGAGCTGGGTTCCTGGGCAGAGGGAAACAGCGGGGATCCAGAGGACATTGCCACCTCCAGAGACCATCCAGAACATGAAACTCCCCTCTCATGTCCTTTTCCTTCCACTTTTTCCTGTCTTAAACAGGATACAGAAAAGTTTGACTTCCCTACCCAGAGCTGCTGCTTCTGCTGTACTGCTGAAAGCCTCTAACTGGACAGGCAAAATTGAAAGCATCATCCTAACTTGCCAATAGTCTGTATTTGTGAGGTCTCAGAGTAGCTAACAAGACTGTGTGCTATGCTTGCCTTTCTGCAGAAGTGACACAAGCAAGAATCAACACCAGATATGAGAGCTACAATGCTTGTTTGGATCCCTGTGCAGTTTTATGATGACTTATTTGTGGAGGCCAATTCAGCCTCTTTGAAGGCAAAAATAAAACAGCAGCAGCTCCAACTCAAAACCTAAACTTTCCAACTTTTCCTTCCCTGAGGACAGTTATCACCATCTTCAATAAAATTACAATCAGACAGTATTCACCTATAAAGACATCTTTAGTTTTAGGTTGCAGGAATGAAAGCTATTAAAAACAGAAACACTCATTAATACATTAAGTGATTTTAATTTTTTCCTCACTACTTTTTCCTGTATCTTTAATACGAGACTGATGCTTTTTAAAGATTTCCATAGGACTAGGCAGGCCAAAGACTTTGAACCCAAGATCCCAAACAATTCCTGGCTGTTCAGTGTTTCACAGTAACAATGTTATGCTACCACATTTTTTTTCCTGATTTGACAGGATCATAAAATACTCCTCCTCCTCCCCCCCCTTTCCACAGGGGGAAGTAACTGTCAAACTTATCTAGAATGGGCTTACTTCCCAGTTTTTCTATAGTCCCTCTCTGCCAGGGAAACAGATTACAGAAATACAGGCAAGTCAAATCAAATCACAGACTTCCCTTTCTCCGAGACTGCAAAGCAAATTATGAACCACACTATTACCATAGGAATCAGATCAGACCTTTCACCTATCTGGATTAGTCTACCACAATGCCTCTTTCAAAAAGTAAGATAAGGAGATAAGTAAGATAAGGAGATAAGGAAAAGTAAGATAAGTTTGTTCATGTTGGAAACACAGCAGAATAAAAACATTACGGGAGATGCTAAATGTTACAGCAAGCGAATGGGTGACCAAAATAAAAACAGATTTTATGAGTTCTGGTCCTGTTTCTCTTCTTATTCTAATGTGTCCAAGGAGATGACTATAATATCAGTTGTCTGAAGTTAGTACCAGGACAGCTGCATGGACAGAAGATACAGACCTTTATAAAATAAAAAATTCTTCTGCCTCTTTGAACTTAACTATGAGTCCTACAACTTCTTCTGGAATTTCCATATTGGGAGATATGAGATCAAATTCCATGAGATTAAATTCAATAGCAATGCACAGTATTTAAAATTTATAAACAGCATTATTGAATCAGTATGAATTATAGAAGAAAAAATTTTATGATTTGTTGGGGATGAAGAGGGGATAAAAAGAAGAAAAGATTTAGCTACAGTACAGAAGTAAACATTTTCTAATTGTCATTAAGATTATGTTTTAAACAGTAGTAATTTTATATTATGATACTATTCAAATGATAGATTTGACTGGCATTGCCCATTCCAACAGCATTACACCAGACAGAAAGCCATTTTCTACATCCTAAGTATTTATGCTGATTCTTTTCAGTATAAATTTGATGATTTAGAACTAATTTGACAATTTAACTCAGCTCCAATATTGAATCCAGCTTGTTAGAATCAAATCCTATTTTGTGATACTGTATGCTTAATCCTGAGAGCTCACTTCAGTAATCCCTTTTTTTGATCTCAGAGGGTTCTGCAGTTTAAGAATTTTAATTAAAACCAGTACTGAAACACGTTTCTTTCAACAGTCAACATTGGGCCAAATTATCAAGTCTCTTAGACAAACAAACAGCAATTTCCTCAATTCTCTCTGCCCACTCATTTTGCTTCTTATCTAATCAAAATATTAGGTAGCTTCCAACCCACTTCAGTAGCCTGCACACATCAGCTCGCTGTTCTCCCAATTCCTCTGCATTCTTACCTCAGCTGCATTCACACAGTTGCATTAACCTTGCATATGCAGTGTTCAGACACTAATACTCAGCCCCTGCTCTGCCCAGAGGTCCTGGCACTGGATGCACAGGTTGAACCACCAGCTGAGGCTCTATGCAGAGGTCCTGCAAGGCAATTCAGAGCACTGACCGTGCTTCTGCCTCCCAGCAGTAGCGCAGCAGAGGAACCTGCATGCAAGGAGTAACATCCAGTTCTTCCAAAGCTTATCCCTACCCCATTCGCAGGCCACTTCCTAGCAGGTTTTGATCTCTGTCAGAAGGAGCCTCGTGGCATCATTTTTCTGATATTCAGGAAATTGGTAGATTTTCCTTTTTCAGGATCCTTACTGGCCCTGATCTTACAGCTTTACTTCTGGTAGATAGCACAGCCTTCAGCTCTGCAAGTCTGCTGTGGCAACAGCTTAATACAACGATGTGGTCACAACTCTCCACAGAAATAAGTCTCCCTCTCCCTCAGTCCCTCTTTCCTTCCCAAGTCATCTGTGTTTCTACAGAGGTGAATGGAGCTAAAAAGCTTCCGTGGTTTAAGCTATGGAAGTGAACTGTGACCACGTTAATGTTAATGCTGAGTGGACAGACGCTTCCCCCATTTCTTTGGGGAGATGGTCAAAAGAAAGAGGAAGTGTGTCAGAAGACAGCAACAAAGAAAGACAGACATGTAGGCAGTAAGCGCAATGGTGTTCAGAAAGCAATATGACAAGATGTGACAAGCCCTAAGAGCAGGGTGGAACATCTTCATAGCTGGGGGGAGCAGAGTTGCTCAAGAAAATTGTCCAGCCTGGACAAATGGAAACACAGAAGAGCGAGCTGCCCCTCAGGCTGAATCTCTAACCTTTACCAAAACAAATAGTTTAAGTCGCACACAAAGCTTTCCCTCCCTCATCTCCAATTTTCAAAGCACTGAGGGAAGCAGTGACCATGCAGTAATAACCACTCACAGCTGAAAATGGATAGGTCACCTAAAGAAATTAAAATCATTCCATTAGTTCCATGTTAGTAGTTTCACAGCCACATATTTCCCATCTGACATTAACCTTAAATCAAGCGGCACTTGTAGGAACAGAGTTGCTTCGCAGAGAAGAAGCTAGAGAAAAAATTTGGAAAGTTAAATAGCAGCAACTTTATTACAGGACACATTGTCTTTTCCTCCCTGCACAAGGGAGGCCACCTTCAGACTCAGCTGATGGAGGGATATGTAGAGCAAAGGCCCAGTCCCACAGAGAAGATAACACTGTGGAGGGACTGGGAAAAAAGGAGGTAATCAGCTGTAGTTGCTTGGACTGCTAGAGCATGTTTACAGGCAAGGGGGAAGGGACCCCAGAAAGGTAGCAATCGCTAATGCCATGGTCCAAAAGCCCCAGTGGCTAAGCACCATCTAACCTAAGCACCAGGTTATTAACGCGCCATCTGGTATCATCTGATAAGCTGCTGGGACATCCCAAGATCATGGTGTAACCTATACAAACCACACTGGGGGAGCATGCCAGAAGACAGCCATGAGACTAGTAGCATGGCCAAGGACAATGCAGAGAATCCAGTAGTACCAGATGCTTTTTTTTGAAAAAAGCATCAAGAAGGGCTGAAAATCATCCATGCTCTTCCTTTACACACCAGGACTTGTGGGTGTTTCTGAAGTGAAAGGGGGAGGATACGGGGAAGCAGGACGGAAAGTCCTTCAGTGATCTCAAGTTGTGAAGAATCACAAGTGCTGGGAAAGGTCAGAGCTCAACTAACGTTGCCACAGGACATGGAGTGTGCCCCAGGGGAAGCAAAGCTGCTTGGTGCATTATTTTACTCCCCAAATAAGAAATGCCCTCACTGCATCAAGTGAAGACTGTTCACCACCCAATTCAGGTCTGGATGAAGCCCTACTGCAATCAGTCATGAACCTATTGGCACCTCCAACAGTGGTGTCACTCGTTGCTCACGCTATCTTAATCATTTGCTTGTAAAGTACAGCGAATATTCAAACTGCTATAAAGTCCCTGCCACAGGGACAAGGGGTCCAGTTTGCAAGGAGTATATACAGACTGTGATAACATTAACCCCAAATGTCAATCTCTATTGTCTGAAAGGGTAGAAGTTATAATGCATGTACATTAAGATTGTGATGATGTTAAAAGTAGAGTTTCAAATGAATGTATATTCAAGCAGTTCTTAAATATATGATTTGCAGATGTGAGGGGTGGAATGTATTGGGCATAAACAGCAGGGTTTTGGTAGCCGTGGGCTACAGGGCGCCCTGTGTGGGAGAAAGCCATGAAACACCCTGGGCTGGTCACAGCCAGCTCTAAAACAGATGAAAACAGTGCACTGCATGCCAAAACTTTTACCAGAGGACCATATGGTGCTGCTCAAAACTATTCAAGAAAAGTCAGTAACCAGACACTGAAGGAGGAATGTGAGGATGCACTAAAGGAGAAACAGGAGAAGATACAAAAAGAAAAGATGCGAGGAGACACAGAAGACAAGCAAGAGGCAACACAAAAAGGAGGAAGGGGGACATTGTTGGGGACACGCTCTTGGAAGGAGGCACTCTGGGCCAGAGGAGGTGTGCCCGAGGGGACTGCGGCCCATGGAGAACCTACACCAGCACAGAGGAGGATGAGTAAAAAGTCAGGAGCAGCAGAAAGAAGCCGTTGTGCACTGACCCCAACCTCCTGTGCCACCCGCCACCTTGCTGAAACAGTTTGGAGGGACTGAGTGTAACACAAGGTGAAAACAAGGGAGTTGAGACTAGGAAGGGGAAGGAGAAGTCAAGTCCAATTGTTCATCATCTTTGTTTCTCAATACCTGAATCAGTAATTACAAGTTTATGTTAATTCACAATAAGTTTATTGAAATTCCCCAAGTTGAAATTGTTTTGCCTGCAACAGCACCTTGAGGCCAGAAGAAAACATGATGATAATCTCATCAGCCTCCTGCATAACAGGATCACAGAACAGTCGAGGTTGGAAGGGACCTTTAGAGATCAGCTGGTCCAACGCCCCTGCTCAAGCACAGTCACCTAGAGCAGGTTGCCCAGCACTCTGTCCAGATGGCTTCTGACTATCTCCAAGGATGGAAACTCCACAACCTCTCTGGGCAACCTGTTCCAGAGCTCAGTCACCCTCACAGTAAAAAAGCTTTTCCTCATGTTCAGATGGAACTTCCTGTGTTTCAGTTTGTGCCTGTTGCCTCTCATCCTATCGCTGGGCACCACAGAGAAGAGTCTGGCCCCACCCTCTTGACACCCTCCCTTAAGATACTTATACACATTGCTAATTCCCCCTCACTCAGTCTTCTCCTCTCCAGGCTAAACAGGCCCAGATCCCTCAGCCTTTCCTCATCTGAGGGGTGCTCCAGTCCCTTAATCATCTTAGTAGCCCTCTGCTGGACTCACTCCAGTAGCTCCATGTCTCTCTCGTATTGGGGAGCCCAGAACTGGACGCAGTACTCCAGATGTGGCCTCAGCAGAGCTGAGCAGAGGGGGAGAATCACCTCCCTCGACCTGCTGGCAACACTCTTCCTAATGCAACCCAGGATACCATTGGCCTTCTTTGCTGCAAGGCCACATTACTGGTTCATGGTCAATTTGTCCATCAGGACCCACAGGTCCTCCTCTGCAAAGCTGCTCTGCTGCTGGTCAGCCCCCAGCCTGTACTGGTGCCTGGGGTTGTACCTCCCCAGATGCAGGACTTGGCACTTCCCCTTCTTGAACTTCACAAGGTTCCTCTCTGCCCCTTTCTCCAGCCTGTCTAGGTCCAGAATAACATCTTCTAGAGCCTCACAGTAACTTCTGCAATCTCACACATGTTAGTCTAACCATGGATTGCCATTCAGACACACATCTAATCCTGACTTGAAGACTTCAAGTGATAGAGAATCCATTACACCCTTAGGCAAGCCCCTAGTATGGTTAATTACCCTCAGTATTGAATTTGTAGCTTATGTCTGGTCCAAGTTGACTTAATCATGCAAGTAAGTTTCCCTAAAAGAAATTACCTTACAAAACATGAAGTATATCACAGTAGTTTTGATTAACACATGGGACTGATGTCATAAAAAACACACCACATTCAGTTTTCCCTAGATATCAGGTTGATTAGTATTAGTTAAATTAGATCTTTTTCAGCCTTTTGATAATAGTGTATTGGATGAATTACTAGTGAAGTCAAATGTCAATTGAGTCTTTCAAAATATTGCTACACACAGTACCATGATAACAAAGTATTATAATACTACTAATCTTTCCGGATGCTGTGGTGCAGAGGTTTTCCATTCTCCCTCATTAAACACCCAATTAATCTGATCTCTTTGGAGGCCAGAATTTCTCTTATAAACCAGGAAAATCCACACCAAGGTATCACATGCTGTTGTCTCCAGTGCTGGTGATAAGACTGACACCTACTCCACCCTCAGGCCCATGGGGTACAGCAATTTTCTATCCCATCTTATTCCCCGTTGAGGGCACACAGCTCCCTCACTCTGCCCTGGCATTCTGTACAGGGGAGGCCTGATGCCTCCTCTCCACCACTGCTAGGGTTCAATTGGTTTCTGACAGCAGAGTCTGTGTTGTCCTTAGCCTCATCAGCTACAGACTTCTCAGGCACTTTCATCTTCATTAGCAATTTTTAAACTGTTGATTTGTACTTGTTTCCATCAGCTTCCTTACCTGTTTGTTATATATCACTGCTGGAGTTACCTTTAGCTGCCACTTCCACTTCTGCAAGAATGGCTTAAGTTATTGCAAAAGACTACACAGCTGAAAATATTGGAGATATTATTAGCATCCTTAAACACCTCAAAAATAAAAGTGTTTGTACTTTTATGCAGTAAGTTTTTCCTGTAACATTTTTAGTCTTTCAGCTTTGCAGTTCAGATGGCAGCTTACATTTCTTTCCATTTTTCCCAGTTAAAAGAGGGAATGTATTGGGTGAACAAGTCAAATTCTGTAAATGGAAGTGCTGCAGTAYCAGGCCTGTGTATCATGTCTGGTTCTAGAGATTGGTAAAAGCTTTCATGCCTGACTACCTCCCCCCCAAAAATAAGTCAGCTCTTCACAGCTAGTAAAGTAGCACACTGATGTACTACAGTCAAAAGTCCCTCTTCCACATCAGGTGATTTTTCACCTTAGTAGCATAGATTTTGAGGACAGAAAACTTACACCTATAAGTTTAAAATTGCTTAATTAACCACCATATGCGTAAGAGTACTGCTCAAACATCATACCAGCCACATATTCACACGTGCACACAGCTTCTTGCACCCTTTCAAAGCACCCAGAGAATACAGCAGAGCTGTTCGCAGTGCTCGGTATCTCATTCTGGACATCAGGCTTAGTTGCTGCCATATATATTCCTACAGAGCTCTCCCTTGACTTTCTTCTTTCTTGTTCTCCCTCTTATTGAGGATATGTGGAATCTAGGAAGACAAGACTCAAAGCACGGGACCTAAAGTGGATGCACCAGTTTGCAAGCGTTAATTCTTCCCGTTGTCACCTTCTAGCCTTAATTACTGGGTTCTGCCCAGATTTATCTGTCAGCCTTATCATCCTCCTTTGTTGCACAAACACCCACATACAATATTTAAATTCATTTTTACTTTGTACACTGAGATGCAGCAAATCTCAGCCTCAATTTATTTCTCCAAAGCTATCAGAGATGCTCTTGCAGTTTTATTAGAAGAGCATCTTTTCAAAGAAACTCCCATATTACTCTGTCACGCTTAGTTCTCAACACACTGAAAGCAAAACACCAACATTCCTAGACTTTTTCAAAAAACTGCTTCATCACTAAGAAGTAAAATCACAGATTTTAAACCCTACAAAGGCCAAGTCAGTAGATCACTGATATTCAGGACTGATACAAGGTATACAGATCTCTCAGAATATGTTGCAATTAAGATTTATACCTAGTGAGACAAACTTAGAAACTATGTGTAGAAAGAATAAGTGATAAGTAGAAAGGAAAGGACAGCTATGATTATCTTCTTAAAGCCCATTCCAAAATCATGATAGAAATAGCAGATACAGGAAAAACTTTGTGTTCCAACAACCTTCTCTTCAGGTCCTTCTTAGGTACATCATCCTCCTTTATGAGGATCAGGATTTATTCATACCTTGTGAATAAGTCTTTGTGCATGTAAACCTGTCTCAACATTCTTTGCACAGTTTCCAGTTTTAAAATGAACAAGTCATGAATTCATTGAAGTTTCACCCTTTGCACTTCCCATCTCTAAGATGAAGACTCCTTTAACTATATAGACTCAGTTGTCAGAAGAAAAATGTTTTTATTAGCTTAAAAAAAAGAAAAAATGCAAACACCCATGGTCATCACTAAATCTGTGGTGCCTCGGTCAAGTACAGGACCTCACTAAGCTAACTACGATATAAGCAAGTGTTTGAGGTGAGGCCGGGGGAAGGGAGGGGGAACCGACAAACGAAAATCCACACACCAGCTCACAGCCTTAATTGGAGTTGTTCAGAAGTGTCCCTTCTATGGGGTTCAAGGAAACATCATCACCAAAAGAGCAGCAGGTCACTCCAGGGAGAACAGGCAGCAAGAAGGCAGGACTTGAGGACAGTCTTGGCCAGGACTGAGACAGGGTGGCAGGAGGAGCCCGTTAGGTGAGCAGCCTGGGCAGTCCTCCTACCAGCTGGACAAACGCATGGCAGCCTGGCCAGCCCGTCTGCTTTGTTTCTACCAAAACTTTAATGGAAGGGACACTAATCTGCAAAACATTGCTGCCAGATTAGTTGGCCCAGAAACAGTGAAAAAGCAAGGTGGCACCAGGGCAGAAGCAAAGACTGATGAGAGGGGAAAGAAGCCTAAAGAGATAGTGATTTTGTCAAGACCAAAGTAGGCTGACACTCTCCATCCCTAGCTCTTCAAATAGTTTATTTTCCAGTTTGCATCATAAAACACCCAAAGGAAAAACAAGCATTATAAAATAAGCACAAAGGAGCTTGCTCACAATGGTACTGGAAGTTGAATATTTCTATGTCGGCTGCCTGTCACTCCATACTTGACAGTATTCCAGATTTGCTACTACAAAACTATCATCTTCTCATTTCCCAGTGAGCCAGTCTGCTGCCTTGCTGCCTTTCAAGAAACACTTTTCTTCTGTGCTGATCCCAGCTGTCCATTGAGCAGGATACAGACAGTTTGAACAACATAATAAATCTGTTTATTTCCAGACTTTAATTTTGCTCCAAATATTTCCAGCATGACAAAAATAGTGGGAAGAAGAAAGAGCAAGAACAGCCATAAATTTTTTAAAAAGGCCATAAAGTAGAGTCAGCATAAAGATCATCATCTCAGATGTGATTTGGGGACAAGAGAAAGCATTTGGAATTCAGGACTTCTATGTATGTTCTCTTCCCAGCACAGTAACTGGAAATTTATCTTCTCTAGATGGGCTGGTACACTGGTGCTCACTCGCTTTCTCCCCTCCCCCTCAGAGGTGGAGGCAGAGTCATGAAATACCTGGAGATATTAATTTTCTTTTAAGTTGTATTTAAGCTTTATGCCAAACAACTCAGACAGAATGGAAAAGCCAAGATTAAAGAGCACCATAAATCCTTCTACTGAAGATCAGCTACAGAGTATATTTTCAGAGACAACAGGGGACAGCACACTGCAAAGATTAAAGCCAGGCTATGAACCAAGTTGCTGAACCTGAACTCTGGAGAGTTCAGGAGAACTCTACAAGCAAGGGGCAATACAAGAGAAAGATGAAGAAAACTAAGTATTTAAAGGTTGAGCAAGTAGAGAGTTAGCCTTATGAACTCTAAAGGATGTTTACACTAGACTTGTCCTCTCAATATTCCAGCCTTTAACCTCACTAAACAGAACTTGTAGCACCAACTGACAGCATATTTCATTGTTAAGTGCCTCCTGGCTCTAAGAAGTATACTGTTTAATAGTACAAATGGGGTTGTTGATTAAGATGTCTACTCTGCAGCTGCAATTTCCCCCTCCCCATTAATTATACAGCAACAGAAGATGTTTTCAGGAAAACACAGCCCTTCAACTCTGACTCAAAATAAAAAGGGCTTAGTATTCTACTGCCTTCTGTAACTATTACAGGTATTTCCAAGACACCTGTCACATTAGTTTCGAAGCACCCTGCCTTGTTAAATGAAGTGGGTACTCAAGAAAGCTCATCACCCTCTCTCCCTCCCCAAAACAGGTATTTAGGGGATGTCATCTTATTGCATGAATTACAGTCATATGTACATACATGCATGTGGTCATCCTACACTATCAATAATGGTGAGAGTGTCATCTTCCCATTTCTACTTCCTATGCAAAAATGCAAGAAAATACTGTAACCCATCTCAATTCAATAGCTAAACATATGTCCATGGGAATGTTAATCACCTAACTCAATCTCTCTGAAGTGAGAGTAGGATATTAAAACTTTGGGTTTTGCCTTGACAGTCTAGTACAGGAAGATCAGAAGTTGCAGACACACCCTCAAGCCCAAACTTAGAGATTTGTCATCTATCATCCACCAGATGTGCCTTCAGACCTACACAACCATAATGACATATTCAACACAATCCCTCAAACACCTTTGTTTCTTTTCTCATTGTAACTATTTCATCCCTTATTCCTAGAAGGAGGCCTTTTGCCATCCAACAGCAGGTACCAATTAAGACCAGATAAATAGAAAACCCCAGCAGAACGGACAGCAGCTCTGTGAGTGAGCCACAGATTTCAGGCTGGCTAGACTCCTGGCCAACAGCAACCACTGCCTTGGACAGCAGTGATCCTTTGATTGCTGAAACCAACCACAAACACCACAGCAACAAAGCGGACCAAGTTTTGGTTAGCCATCTTCTCTTCCTTCCTTTCCCACAGAGAGGAGTCAGGGCCTTGTTCCCAGATAACCCCCCAAACGCTTCTCGCAGATGAAAGCAGGTTCTTCCCATCCACCCTCACATAGACACTTCAGGCTTTTGTTAAAATAAACCTTTATATCCTGACTAAGGCACAAGAGTTTCTCCTCAAAACACTAAAGTCAGCATTATCTCCCCTCTGGGAGAAGAAAGAGTGTCCTGGAAGACCACCACAAAGGTCCAAACAAGACATGTTCCTACTTGGAAAGCCCATGGCACTTTTTTGTCAAAAACAGGCAAAAGTAGTTAGTTAAGACTGCACTAACTCAAGGTTTCTTTTGCAAAAAGTTATCAGTCCACAACTCTGATAGTTTTCTCTAGAGCTAACATGTAGGGGAAGGGATTAATCCATGGAATCTCTCGCCCATTTCACCACTGATATACACTGCTTCATCCCTGGTGTGATCACCTGAACTGCCAATCTGATTCCAATCTGGTGATTATAAATCAATTTTCAGAAGACACATTAGAGCTTTGCATCTTGAAAAATTTTTGAATGGTGAAATATGATATGCAAATTCAGCCTCCAAATACCAACATTAATTAAGAATGCTGAAGGGGAGGAGGAAATAAGAGGGAAGAAAGACTGTTGTAATCTTGTTGGAGTTGTTAGAGGATGTCCCAACACTCAGTTACTGTAAACAGAAAGGAAGAAGGAAGACAAAACAGGAAATATAGAACTCTTCAGCTTCTAAATGACCCATCCCCATGGGGAGATGGATACTATCTAATGGTACAAGCAAAAAATAGGAAATATATGCATTAAGAATTTTCCATCACATTCCAACCCTGAGACACCCATGTATCTCAGACATCAAAACAAATAAGAATTCAAGAGATACAATTTCAAATTACATCCTCATTTCCTGTGATTTACAACCACCTTTATTATTGCAAGGTCATTAAACTTAAAAATTTCAAGCTGTAAAGTTAACATTCTTTTCTCCTTACATCTCATTAGTAATAGAATCAGTTTTATTCTAGAGAGCTTTAATAACCTCATTCATTACCACCAGGTGCCTCAGTCCCCAAAGAGCAATGAACAAATTTAGGACATGCTGAACTATTCTCCAAATATTTTCTAATTTATGAAGGCTTATCCCTTTAGCTAACTAACATTAGTTGTCCCTGAAAGCCCATAGGGCAACTAAGCTATAAGAGACTGGATACAGGTTTTAGAAAAGTTTCCCACGTCAACTGTCACCTAGATTCAACTAACAGACAACACAAGAGTGCCAGGATCCAGACTGTTAAAGTAATTTCTGCATCCATCGCAACACTAAATGTGTTGAAACCTGGTTTTCTGAAAGACTCTTTGTTTTTGACCACCTTTATGCCCAAGTGTTTTCTGCACCATCTCTGTGATGCTTCATACTTTATCTAAAGTAATCATATGCATTAACAATTTGGGGCTTTTTGGAAGAAGTCCACAACAAATACAGCTTCATTTATTTTATATGCAATTTATAACCATGTAGTGTCACTGTAAACAGCATATAGTAACTTACTTCCTGTTAGATCTTTTTCAGGGAACACTTTGCTTGCAGTGTCAGAGTTTAAAAGGAACAGATTTTTAAGTTATTTTTAGAATGATGCATTTCAAATAGTACTGGATAAATTTGTTTTCTTAGCTAAGAAATGGTAAATGAAAAGGGCAATAAATTAGAGGACATCACAGTATCTAACAAAAGCAAAGGCCAACAGCTATTTCAAATAATTTGAGTCCAATACCTACCTTGTTTTTATCCCTTAAGATGGGAAAACTAAAAAGCCTCATCCATGGTGTATAATTAGCATTGTACAGTGGAGTATTTTTATTTAGGAAAAGCAGGACTGAAGGAGGAAGAGGGGGACTGGCCTAACAGGAGAGCATTGATCCAGTTATATAGGGCTGTATCTATACACTAACCGATGCACAGCTGTACCAATAGGCGTAGCACTTCTCTAGGTAACTTGCCTGGAAGTTGTAGGTTCTTCAAGGTCTGGCTCTTTCCGCAACAATAGGAAACTTGCTCACCTCACATGAGGTTACAACATACTAGGTAGGCTGCTGCATTCCTAGATGTTGGTGTTTGCTTTAAACCTTGCACTTCCTAATCACTCCATCTACTGAATCTGTGGCGAGATCTCAGCAATTGCAGGGCCATAGATGACTAGCCATACCCTCCCACTCGCTATCTTCCTTATACACAGTGATAGCAAACTTCAGAGAAGAAGAAAATGGATGCTCTACAATGCTATGGAAACTGAGTTTTGTTTTAGGATTTTTTTTTTTTTTGGGGGGGGGGGAGGGGGTCAATGCCCATCACGGTAACAAAGTAGTCCTTTGACTTATTTGCTGTAAGAGCCTCACACAATACTGAGTCCCATTTGCTACAGTTAAGCACTGCACCCAGTCACCCTACAAAATTAATACAGTCCAAATAGACCTGTTTTCTGAACACTGTGTACAGAAACTAAGAAAAACTTTCTGAACTGAGGAAAGTGGTGGGCAAATGCAACACTTGACTCATAATCAGGCCACATTAAAAGCAAAACAACTTAGCTGCAAAGAGCTGAGCCGCAATGAACAACTGGCATATGATCCAAGCAGAAAAATAATTTTCAGTTTTCAGAACAAAAGAGCATGTAAGGATGAAAAACAGCATCCAGGAGACTGTCAATACCATGAGCAATCTGCAGCAAGCTAAATATGCAGTACTAGATCTCAGTACTATGCTGTTAGTAGGCTTGAGGCTGAAAGACAAAGACTTGCTTCACAATAGTATTGTTACTGTAGGCCATAATGACCTAAAGATACAGGGTTTGTGAAAAGATGTGATCTATTCCATCTTCCACCTCCAGCCCTCAGCTTATGAGTTCATCTGAAAGACCTGCAGAACCATATGTTCTTCTTCAGGTCTGAAGTAGAAGCAAACTCTAGAGAAGCAAACAGACAGTTTATTATTTCCTCACAACTCAGAGCAACTGATGGAAAACACAGCTGATATCTACAGAGCAAAAAGGGAATGGAAATATTAGCAAGTGGAAGGACAAGGCAGTCATTCCCTATGGGAAAGATCAGGCAGACATTTGTTGCTATCAGAATACAGAGGGAAAGGGAGGTGCTGCACATCCAGAAACATCCCTGAGTCTGCAATTTTAAGAGGCACAACTCCCACACTCCTTTGGAAAGTGTTTTGTGTGCCTCCCTTGATTAGCATGGCTCAGCAGAGTGCTATAGCTGTTTACAGTGTCAGCTACCACTCTGCAACTTGTCTCAACATATGAGACATACTCACGAGTAGTCAGACCACTGTACCAAGAACCCCAGGGAAACACCTATTACAGACAGAGCCAGAGCACTCAGGAGGCAGCTCTTGTGGTGTTGAGCTCTGTTCTGGCTGCATTTTCCTTGTCCATGTGTAGGAGCAAGTGGCACTCTAAACTGGTCATACACCAGAGCATGCTTTTGTATCAGCATAATGATGGCTCCACAAGCCTGCGCCAGGTTTCAGAGAGACACTTAAAGCAAAAGTCTCTCAGGGCAGAGACTCTCATTTAGAGAAAGGCATATACAAGAGCACTGTTTTCCCTCCAGCTTAATCTTTAGACATTTAAGGTACGTCACTGAGGTGTTTTGGTTGACCTGAAGCTAGGCCCTTCAGTGGGGCTCAGTTTTCAGACTGATGCACTGAGCAGCACCAGAACAGTAGGTGCCAGAGAGGAGACCAAAGTGCCCCAGTCAGAACTGGGACAGCCTGGAAAATGGCAAGACTTCAGAGGCTGTCCACGTGCAAACTTCAAAGATTGTCACACACACATACGTCCATGCACATGCCTCTTCTGTTTGCCCTTGAAGACATTACATCTAACAAACCGGCAAGAACAGGGCTTTGTGAAAAATAAAATAAAGCAGTGCAGTTATGCTAAGGGGGTGGGCAGGGAGGGGGGAGAAATCAACCCGAACAAATGGTAAGTGGCATGAGTACATGAGCAGACAACATGCCCCAAGCCTAACAAAGTTACCTGGCAAACTAAATCACACTCACCTGACCTTTAAAGAAGGGGGAGGTAGGGAAGAAGGCAGGACAACAGGAGAGCCACGTCCTCCTGTAACATTTGCAAAAGGTTCCTCCACACAGATCTTGAATCTTCAGCTATTCCCAACGTACAGCTGGAAACCCGGCTCACTTTGAACTCCTCCCCTAGCACAGCAGATAGCATAGCAAGGAAACGGCAGCAGCAAACAAGAGCTAGAACTACACATCAAATACAACAAGAATCGAAGTTTCAAAACTTGACTTGAAGACATTAAAGAACTGGGAGCAGGGAAGTGCATAAGGGAGACAAGACAAGAACAGAATAAGGGAATGCAGATGAGCTCAAGAGATGGAAGAGCACAAGAAGGAGGCAGAAAAATATGGGAATGAGGAAAGCCAGCATAAAACAATTCAGGAAGAAGATGGAGAAAGGGTGAGCTAACAATGGAAATGCAATCAATTGCAAGAAAAATAGCAGGCGATACCAGACAGCAGCAAGATGGCAATCTGTTAACAATCAATTATAATGAAACAATAATAAGATATAGTCAATACAGCCACTAGCTGGAGAAACTATTCTTTTCTACATCTGTAAGCTACAATTTCTCTACCCAGTTGCATTTTTAATTGTTCATCCAATTAAATAAGTTTGCACTGATTCTACACATAGCTGCAGTATTCATGAGACCATTAAAAAGTCATACTTGAACTTGGTGCAGGGGGAAGGGCTGCTTCCACATAAGCATTTGGGAAAGAGATTCTTATGATATTGTATCGGCACTTACTAAGCTGAAGCAATTTATTCACTTACATTGGGGATGGGGGGGGGGGAAAATGTGGTTCTGTAAGAAAATAGGGCCAGAAAAATTCTTAAGGGGAAGATAATCAGTGAAAATCCACTCCTGTTGTCCTCCATGGAGAGTTTTGCCACGATGGATCCCAGGGACACACTACTGCAAGACTTACTGAAATCCCGATGGAAATGCAGAGTGTTTCCCTTTGCACAGCTCCACGTTCATGGCAGTAAGAGCAGAATCATCTACAATAGCAGAAGAGATGAACTTTCTACACTTACAAAACATGCAGGTGATGCTGTTGTGTCTTTGTCTGTCCATTTTCCTTTTATCCATGGAGATTCATGGCACATTTCATAAGCTCCTTCACATTCACACCAAGTGATCACTGGAATGCAGCGGATCATAGGCTGCTGCAGTTACAATTTATAAACATCTGTTTCCAGTACCGAGTCAAAAGAGGTATCACAGAACACTATTCAGCCACTAGGGGCAAACCTATTTGCACCTATCATAATTTGACATTTCCTGCATTGTATACACCTTGATGACATTTGAAAGGGCTACCTGCCATCAGGCAGGTTACATACCCCTATACACTGTTTACCTTATCCCTCTTCTGATGGGAAGCATCTGGGATGCAAGCATTAAATTTGGTCTTTTCCTGGGTAGCTAGCTTAGGAAGAGTTGCTTTAATTAAAGAAGTTCCTGTTTTAACTCAGCCTCACAAGAAAACAACATTGTAAGGCTTAAATAGAAGGTCTCTTATCTATTGTCCAGACATCTTTCCTCATAACAAAGAGATGTTTTGCTGTTGTGTAGTTACCCTTGTTAAGATACAAACTAATAGAGCTAGTACATTGCTTCAAGGAAACTCAAGCAGACAACCTTGGCTATAATACATACACCGGTTTACCACAGAGAAAGAAATAGAGAAGCTTTTATTAAGAGAAGCTGAATACCAAGATAATAGTTTTCATTTCACTACAGCATTGCAGAAGGAAACATACAGTTTTCCAAAGGACAGCTCGAGTTATAAACTAATGAAGGTCCGGTGATGTCAGAGATAACAGCTCCTGCTGGTACATCCTCTCAAGTAGCTGGCTATCCATCAACACAGCAAATTAAAGCTCAATTTAGTTTGCCAGGCTAACAGGAACAGGATATGATATAATACCTTTAAAAATCTCTTTGACAACCAGTATACAACTCTCTATGCTTTCTGCATCAGACTCAGTGTCACTGAAGCATATAGCAGCTAAAACTACAACTTTTGGAGCGCAGGAGTTTGCTGTGGTGAAGGAAGGGAAGAACTGTGGGGAAGGAGGGAAATATTTGACAACAGCCTGTGGCAAGTTCACTAGTTTGAACTTGCCTGGACAAGACACTGGAACTTTATACCATTGCAAAGGGACAATTCCTTGCTCTGCTGTGTGAAATGCAGTGCTTTCCTTCAGTCCTTGGAGATCCCATATCCCTGGCTCTTTAAGCAACTTTGCCTGAAATGTTTTTTCTATACAGCTAGGTCTAGATATTGTAACAAGCAATTAAGTATCTTCTTCTTAGCTTGTATAATCAGATTTGCTGTGTTAGGCCATCTGGTTTTACAGCACATGCACTGTCACTAGCTTTACAGAGTTTCCAAAAAATTACAGTTGTTTCTGCAAAAAAATCACTTTCTGAATAAAAAAAGGTTTTAGCCTTCATTTGGGACACTGATTTAATCTGTATTAAGATGATTATATTATTAAGTGATTTACAGTTTCACACCACACCGATATAGCCACGAATTTAAAGAGCCTGCAAATAATAAGTTTTGAAGAACCTGGCCACATTCCCAGGAAAGGGGCCCRTTACCTAGAAGCTGGCCAAGTATCATCTGACAGTAACTAGAGCAAGGTAGCACACTGTCAGAGACCTTGCCCATTTACCCTTTTCTCCATTTGCTTTGTATATCACTGCTGGTATGTGCTGCTAATAATCACAGAGGAAGGATTAACAAGCTGAGACTGGTCTAGAATATTATGATATTGATAGTGCAGGCAACAGAAAGAAAATGAGCAGTGCGTGAGCCTCTCAAAGCAGGGGGAGAAAAAAGACAGACAGACAAAGAAAAACTTAGAACTTCCAGCCAACCTAAATATGGAGGGGATTTTGCCCAGGAAAAGACACAACTAGTGAAGATCCAGTCTGTCTGTGCTTCTGGATGGAGTCACTAGTTTCCAGATCACTTTTCTATTTGTTTTTCATCCAAGCTCCACAGAAGCCATCAGGTGCAAAAATGATTAAGGAACACATCTACAGGACAGTGGTAATCAAGAGCCTTAGTTAGTTTTCTCAGCATTAGGGCACGCAACAGAATACAGGAAATCAAAATAGTCACCAGTCCTGCAAGCCTGTATTGGTACATTCGAACACACCAGGATCTCTGCGCTGTCAAGGCCAGAGCCCAGCAGACAAATAAGGCATTTGAAACTCGAAAAATTGCATCTCTTCATCCTGGATTGTCAGGATTGAAAAACTGTACTCTCAGAAAAATACCTGATACTAGATATCCATGGTTAAAGAAGTAGACGTTGCAGAACTGGAAGCAGCCACAACAGTCTGCAGAAGGGCAAGCAAGTAGTAGTAACTACA
This sequence comes from Apteryx rowi, assembly GCF_003343035.1. Taxonomy (NCBI): domain Eukaryota; kingdom Metazoa; phylum Chordata; class Aves; order Apterygiformes; family Apterygidae; genus Apteryx; species Apteryx rowi. The sequence continues at coordinate 876,617 of NW_020447864.1, forward strand.
CACACCCCAAATATCATCCTGACCGTTGGTTTGGAGAACAGACTAGCAACTCTAAGCGAGCTTAAATATCCCATTAGTAATTAAGAAAGCACCAACAATATGTACATATGTAAATCCCCATACACCCTCACTCCAATACAAAACTTGATATCAATATGAGTACTTGTCTCTTTCCATACCAAAGCCCCTCAGGAATAAAAGCTGAGGAGAGTGCAACATCTGTAACCTTTCCATTGACTTCAACTGTTTGTACTTTCGCCCAGGAGTTTGTTAATCGCATTTTAGCCTTAGAAACAAAAATACTAGGGATAAGTTTGAAGAACAGAACCCTCGATTAAGAACTGTGGCACAGCTCCTGTCTGTTCTTCACCAATATTTAAACTAGTTTCTTCAAGACTATCTTATCAAAGCTTTGAGCACAAATACTATGCAAGAAACTGGAGTCTGAAATCCAAATCCCAGGTACATGCTGGGAACAAGCAGACAGCTGGTGTCAGCTCTGGGAGTAGCAGGACATTACTGCTCAAGGCCACGCAGGGAAAGGACACAGGCTTGTCATTAGTAATGAAATTCTGCAATGCAGCCATGTGCTACCAGCTTGTGGTCATTTTACTACCTTCCATGCAGTAAGGAAGGTCTAGCCACTTATTAAGCAATTTCCAGTCATCCTGTTTTTAAGATGACGGCAAGTATGCAGCACTAACTCAAATAAAAAACTCCAGACTTAAATTTTTTTCTTCTACATATGTTCTAGGGTTCCTCTTCTCCTTTCCCTGTCCTGTGCCCTCTCCCTTTTCTCACTTGTTCGAGGGGTTGGGGAGAGAAAGGTAATGCCAAAGTAAATAGTAGTCACAGCACCAGTAAACTATTTTCTCCCTCATCTCCCTGTCAGACCATTCTACCTATGCTCCTCTCCTCCACAAGACCTTGCAGGTGATGTGTTATCACCCAGCATTATATCAGAATTTGCTTTTTACTAGCCCCTAAGCAATGTCATTTTCACTTTAAGTATTTCCTTTAACATCATTCTAAACTGAACCTGAGAAAAGACTCCCAGCTGCAGAAGTCCAATATTTCTGTACACCTAGGATCAAGCAGAACATTTTGTATATTTTCTCAGCATACAACAAGCAAAACTGCAGCACTGCTCTAAACAAGTTGTCAGATAAGACCCTCTAGTGTCAGAACAGTCTATAAAAGCACATGATGCATTGCAAGACTGAAGTCAAAGGCCAATCATGGAGCTGAGACCAGAGAAACTCCTCTTTCTTCTCCCCTCACTTTCACATTCGGCCAAAGGAGACCCATCTGCTAGGGAAAAGGTGCTTCACTTTGTTTCTCTGCCTCACCAGTTTGCCCAGCACTGGGACAAGGTCTCAGCTTCATCTACCGCATAGGTAGCACTAGTTCCTTGCTCTGGTACCACACACACAAACACACACTTGCTAGTGGCACTGCCAAACACAGCCCTGAAGTTAAGAGAAAGTTTTGGGACTCCGACTGACTACAGCAAGCAAACACTACTCATCTCCACCACTCACCTACAGTAATTTAGGTTGGAAAGGACTTCAGGAGGTCACCTGGTTCTGCTCCCCCAGTTGCTCAGGCCTTGTCCCATCAAACAGTGAACACTGCCAAGGATGGAGATTTCTCACCCTTTCTGGGCCCCTGCCTCAATGCTTGACCACCCTCATGATACAAAGATTTTTCCTAATATCTAGCTGGAATTTTCCTTGATGTAACTTGTGCCTGTTGCCCCTCTAACAAGGCCATAATGACCATAATAAGGAAATCCTAAAACAACCAAAAAACCCCACAAGCTAAAAACCAAGGAGACCCTGCAGACTTGGACCTAGCTGGGAGCTAAACCAATTATTCTTATTACAGTTGTTTGATTCAAAGAGCCACAAATGCTTTCAGCACCTGAGAAGAAGCACCACGACCAGCAACCTTGCTCCATTATCACCATCACTGTCCCCCTCCTCATCTCAGCAGCCCTCACCTTACCTTACCTCTCCTGGCTACCCTGGCTCTTCCCAGGGCTTTCTTCAACCCCCCCAGGGGCTGCTCTCCCTTTCTTCTGTCACCCGAAACTCCCTGACCCCCACCGCCCTCCTGCACACACCAGTCCTGCTGGTCTCTCCTGAGGTCCCTTGAACTGTGGTTAGCCTCCTTCATCCCTCACCTTTCTTCTAACCCACCTCCTCCCCCGACCACCTCCCCTTACTCTTCCCAAGATGTTTTACTGCCTTTCCAGGTCCGCACAGCACAGCCCCTGCCCGAGCAGCCTCCCGAGCCTGCRGCCGCTCCGGGCAAGTGCGGGAAGCGCCTCAGCACGGCTGGCAGCTTCCCAGCGCCCACGGAGATGCATAACAGCAGGAAAACCCGACAGCCCCACTCGTTCCACCTTGCTTCTGCCGGAGGAGGCATTTGTGTGATTTGACCGAAGCGCCAGTGAAGCAGCACTGAATCAAGCCGCGCGGGGCAGATTTAAGAAGATTTTAGCCATCATGCTCTGGCGTGTCACAAGTCTCAGCATCTCCCGCTCACTTTCAGGGAAGGGATCTCCCCCCTCCCCCCCACAACTACTGCGTCCCAACCTGGTTCACTCTCCTTCACAGCCTGCTCTAAAATTCACTTCCACTGCTGCAGTCCCACCCCGTTTCTCACTGCACTAAATTCAGTCGACAAGTTTATTAGTCCGTGGGCGAGGGGAGAAAGAGTTACCTGGCGGATAGTGCCACAGCAGCCACAGTGTCTTCACGCGTTTTCTCTTTCATCCGAATCTCATCTTTCAACCAAATCTCTAACAGACCCCCGCCCGCTGCCCCTGGCACCCGCACGAGCCCGAGGTGGAGGAAGGCGCAACGCGCTCAACCCCCCCGGCAGCGCCCGCGCCGCCCCCGGCCATCCCGCCGCAAGTTCCCGTGCCGGACTGCCGGTCCCGAGCGGCGGCGCGGCCCGGGCGCCCCGCGCAGCCCCAGCCTCCCGCCCGGCACTCACCGGCCCCGTGGC